>NC_088403.1:65930288-65932788 GCF_034236695.1 Oncorhynchus nerka
TATGGGTAGTAGGTAGTAGATATGAGTAGTAGATATGGGTTGTAGGTAATAGATATTGGCTGTAGGTAGTATATAGTAGATATGGGTAGTATATAGTAGATATGGGTTGTAGGTAGTAGATATGGGTTGTAGGTAGTAGATATGGGTTGTAGGTAGTACATATGGGTAGTAGGTAGAAGATATGGGTTGTAGGTAGTACATATGGGTTGTAGGTAGTAGATATGGGTTGTAGGTAGTACATATGGGTAGTAGGTAGAAGATATGGGTAGTAGATATGGGTTGTAGGTAATAGATATTGGCTGTAGGTAGTATATAGTAGATATGGGTAGTATATAGTAGATATGGGTAGTAGGCAGTAGATATGGGTAGTAGGTAGTAGATATGGGTTGTAGGTAGTACATGTGGGTTGTAGGTAGTAGATATGGGTTGTAGGTAGTAGATATGGGTAGTAGGTAGTAGATATGGGTTGTAGGTAGTACATATGGGTTGTAGGTAGTAGATATGGGTTGTAGGTAGTACATATGGGTAGTAGGTAGTAGATATGAGTAGTAGATATGGGTTGTAGGTAATAGATATTGGCTGTAGGTAGTATATAGTAGATATGGGTAGTATATAGTAGATATGGGTTGTAGGTAGTAGATATGGGTAGTAGGTGGTAGATATGGGTAGTAGATATGGGTTGTAGGTAATAGATATTGGTAGTAGGTAGTAGATATGGGTAGTAGGTAGTAGATATGGGTAGTAGGTAGTAGATATGGGTAGTAGATATGGGTTGTAGGTAGTAGATATGGGTAGTAGGTAGTAGATATGGGTAGTAGGTAATAGATATTGGCTGTAGGTAGTATATAGTAGATATGGGTAGTATATAGTAGATATGGGTTGTAGGTAGTAGATATGGGTTGTAGGTAGTAGATATGGGTAGTAGATATGGGTTGTAGGTAATAGATATTGGCTGTAGGTAGTATATAGTAGATATGGGTAGTATATAGTAGATATGGGTAGTAGGTAGTAGATATGGGTAGTAGGTAGTAGATATGGGTAGTAGATATGGGTTGTAGGTAGTAGATATGGGTTGTAGGTAGTAGATATGGGTTGTATGTAGTAGATATGGGTTGTAGGTAGTAGATATGGGTTGTAGGTGGTACATATGGGTTGTAGGTAATAGATATGGGTTGTAGGTAGTAGATATGGGTAGGAGATATGGGTTGTAGGTAATAGATATTGGCTGTAGGTAGTATATAGTAGATATGGGTAGTATATAGTAGATATGGGTAGTAGGTAGTAGACATGGGTAGTAGGTAGTAGATATGGGTAGTAGATATGGGTTGTAGGTAGTACATATGGGTTGTAGGTAGTAGATATGGGTTGTAGGTAGTATATAGTAGATATGGGTTGTAGGTAGTAGATATGGGTAGTAGGTAGTAGATATGGGTTGTAGGTAGTATATAGTAGATATGGGCTGTAGGTAGTATATAGTAGATATGGGTTGTAGGTAGTATATAGTAGATATGGGTAGTAGGTAGTACATATGGGTAGTAGGTAGTAGATATGGGTTGTAGGTAGTACATATGGGTTGTAGGTAGTACATATGGGTTGTAGGTAGTAGATATGGGTTGTAGGTAGTAGATATGGGCTGTAGGTAGTATATAGTAGATATGGGTTGTAGGTAGTATATAGTAGATATGGGTTGTAGGTAGTAGATATGGGTAGTATATAGTAGATATGGGTTGTAGGTAGTAGATATGGGTAGTAGGTAGTAGATATGGGTTGTTGGTATAAGTTTTGAAGGTCTGTGGTTTGAGTTATTCAGTAACAGAGACATACAGAACCATCATTCTCGTCAGATTGTGTTCATGTAGCCTGGACGGTACCCTTTTCCCTATATAGTGCATCCTATTCCCTATATAGTGCATCCTATTCCCTATATAGTGCACCCTCTTCCCTATATAGTGCACCCTATTCCCTATATAGTGCACCCTATTCCCTATATAGTGCACCCTATTCCCTATATAGTGCATCCTATTCCCTATATAGTGCACACTATTCCCTATATAGTGCACCCTATTCCTTATATAGTGCACCCTATTCCCTATATAGTGCACCCTATTCCCTATATAGTGCACCCTATTCCCTATATAGTGCACCCTATTCCCTATATAGTGCACCCTATTCCCTATATAGTGCACCCTATTCCTTATATAGTGCACCCTATTCACTATATAGTGCACCCTCTTCCCAATATAGTGCACCCTCTTCCCTATATAGTGCACCCTATTCCCTATATAGTGCACCCTATTCCCTAAATAGTGCACCCTATTCCCTATATAGTGCACCCTATTCCTTATATAGTGCACCCTATTCCCTATATAGTGCACCCTATTCCCTATGTAGTGCATAATGGCCCATAGGGCCCTGGTCAAAAGTAGGGCACTAGAAAGGGGTCAGAGGCAGCGGCCCCAAGTCCATTCAGTATTAACTTGTGCAGATTTCTTTATTGAAG
>NC_088403.1:65937788-65940288 GCF_034236695.1 Oncorhynchus nerka
ACATCGCAGAGGGATGCTTTGGAGGGCTGTACAAGCTGGCTCGTCTGGATATGACCTCTAATAGGCTGAGGACCCTGCCACCTGACCCCCTGTTCGCCAGGTAGGTTACCGTAGCAACCCTGACCCCCCCCCCCCCCTCCTCCTCCAGAGTTCAGAAGTTGCTGGTTCAAGTCTTGGACTGGGAAATGAAAGACTGTGACTCTGAACTGGTAAAGACAGTAGACACATTATATCTACTCAACGTGTGTGACTTACCCGATAACATCATGATGATAGCAACTCTAGGGTCGTGGGTTTGATTCCAGCTGTGGCCAGCCACTGATACTAAAATGTAAACATACTGCTGTAAGTTGCTTTTGATACTGACGGCTGATAAATAGAAACCAACTATCCAAACATTACATATCCCTTAAGGATATGTTGGTTTTCTACATGAGTGAAGCTGAAGTTCTGTAAATATTTAAATGCCGATGCTTTTGGAAGGGTCATAATTAATTAAATTCTTGTTGTTGTTGCGGTATGAGGCTACAGAGTAAACTGAACTGTCAAATTACTTACTTATTACAAATTACTCATTATTTTAGAATTATGTTCCAGGTCTCAGACAGGAGCCATCAGTCCCACTCCCTACAACAGCGTCATCAGTCTGAACTTCGGAGGGAACCCGCTACACTGTAACTGTGAGTTGTTATGGTTACGCAGGCTGGTCCGAGAGGACGACATGGAGACCTGCGCCACGCCCCCTCACCTGGCCGGCAGGTAAAACAGATGATGGTGACAGTGTCTTTGTCCGATTCCGTTCGTTCATTACCGTGAGCTCCGATTCCTAACTCCACCAGGATGAAGATAGTCATGATAATAGATTTTATTTAGATGTTTAAATAGAGCGATAAGGTGTGTGTAATACTGTGTCTCTCAGTGAATGTTAGAGTTAACCTTTCTTCTCTCTCCATCTCACCTGTCCAGGTATTTCTGGTCCATCCTTGAGGAGGAGTTCACCTGTGAGCCGCCCCTCATCACCAGACACACCCACAAGCTCTGGGTCCTGGAAGGTCAAAGGGCAACCCTGAAATGCAGAGCCATCGGCGACCCCGAACCAATCATCCATTTCGTCTCCCCCGATGATCGGATTGTGGCGAATTCCAGCCGGACGACATCGTCCCGGAATGGAACGTTGGATCTCTTAGTTACGGTTGCTAGGGACGACGGAGTGTACACGTGCATAGCGATAAACGCGGCTGGGGAGGCTACCGCAACGGTGGATCTAAATATCATCCTGTTGCCGAATCCAAATGGGAATGTGAACGTTCCAGGGAATGTGACGGTTACTGGGAATGTGACGGTTACTGGGAATGTGAACGTTCCAGGGAATGTGACGGTTACTGGGAATGCTGGGAATTCTAATGGAAAAATTCAGGGTTCTTCGGACATTGCCACTGGAAAAAGTGTGAATTCCGAAGTTGACAATGGAGGGAACACAAGAGTCACGGAAGAGAGGAGAGGAGAGGAGGGAGAGGGGGATGAGGAGGGTGGTGTGGTGGAGGAGGAGGATGGAGGGATTAGGATAGAGGAAGAGGAGGAAGAAGAAGAGGAGAGGATGGTTGGGATACAGGGAGTCACTTCTACTTCAGCACAGGTACGATGGGACCCGGGCCAATCGGCTGGAGCTTACCTGGTGTGGATGTTTCAGTTACAGTACAACTGTACAGCCGATGAGACACTGGTGTACAGGTGAGTCTACTTGCGTTTCCCTGAGTTTACCTGAGTCTACCTGCGTTTACCTGTGTTTACCTGAGTCTACCTCAGTCAAACTGCGATTGCCTGAGTCTACCTGAGACTACCTGAGTTTACCTGAGTCTACCTGAGTTTACCTGAGTCTACCTGAGTCTATCTGAGTCTACCTGAGTCTACCTGCGTTCACCTGAGTCTACCTGAGTCTACCTGAGTTTACCTGAGTCTACCTGAGTTCACCTGAGTCTACCTGAGTCTACCTGCGTTTACCTGTGTTTACCTGAGTCTACCTGAGACTACCCGAGTCTACCTAAGTCTACCCAAGTTTACAATACACATCTGACATCTTGAATCCACCTTACACACCTACACCTGACCTCTCTACACTGACCTATGACCTCTACACTTCTCAAAGCCCAGCCTGGTCTCATAGACTAGACGTAAAGTTAGTATGAAATCTTACGTTTGGTATGGTTACATAAGGGATAACCCTTACCCTAACCCTTACCCTAACCCTAACCCTTACCCTTACCTAACCCTAACCCTAACCCTTACCCTTACCCTTACCCTTACCCTAACCCTTACCCTAACCCTAACCCTAATCCTAACCCTAACCCTTACCCTTACCCTAACCCTAACCCTTACCCTACCCTAACCCTTACACTAACCCTAACCCTAACCCTACCCTTACCCTAACCCTACCTAACCCTTACCCTAACCCTAACCTTACACTAACCCTAACCCTTACCCTTACCTAACCCTAACCCTA
>NC_088403.1:65952788-65957788 GCF_034236695.1 Oncorhynchus nerka
GAGCACCCCTCCAGCTAGGATGGAGTCCGTCACTTCTCAACAGGCCAGGCTTGGTCCTGTTTGTGGGTGAGTCCCTTAAAGAGGGCCTATTTACAAATTCTATCTTTTGGGAGGGGCAGAAAACAGTTTTCTACCAGCGATTAAGTTGTGAGACTCTGCTGTAGAGCTCATCACTCCCCCTAACTGGGAGGGGGCAAGAGACACATCTATCTAGCTGATTTACACACTGAAGATATGTTGCGCTTGGTGACCTCTGACTGTTTCATCCTAACATCGTTGGTGCCGCCGTGGATAACAATATCCCTATACTCTCTACACTCGCCAGTTTTAGCTTTAGCCATCTTCAGATTACCCTTAACGTCGGTAAAAATGAAAGAATAATTCACAAGAAAACAGTTTTGAGATCTGGGATGTGAAGACTTTGATGCTCAATATCTCAGAACTATGCCTTGCGCAGATTAAACCCTAAAGTACCAAGGTAATGAATTCAAAAGTCACTTGAGACCAGCTCCTGTTCAGACCTTGTTCCACACAGCCCCTGTTCAGACCTGGTTCCACACAGCTCCTGTTCAGACCTGGTTCCACACAGCCCCTGTTCAGACCTGGTTCCACACAGCTCCTGTTCAGACCTGGTTCCACACAGCCCCTGTTCAGACCTGGTTCCACACAGCCCCTGTTCAGACCTGGTTCCACACAGCCCCTGTTCAGACCTGGTTCCACACAGCTCCTGTTCAGACCTGGTTCCACACAGCCCCTGTTCAGACCTGGTTCCACACAGCCCCTGTTCAGACCTGGTTCCACACAGCTCCTGTTCAGACCTGGTTCCACACAGCCCCTGTTCAGACCTGGTTCCACACAGCCCCTGTTCAGACCTTGTTCCACACAGCCCCTGTTCAGACCTGGTTCCACACAGCTCCTGTTCAGACCTGGTTCCACACAGCCCCTGTTCAGACCTGGTTCCACACAGCCCCATGTTCAGACCTGGTTCCACACAGCTCCTGTTCAGACCTGGTTCCACACAGCCCCATGTTCAGACCTGGTTCCACACAGCCCCATGTTCAGACCTGGTTCCACACAGCTCCTGTTCAGACCTGGTTCCACACAGCCCCATGTTCAGACCTGGTTCCACACAGCTCCTGGCCAATGCCTGTTCAAAATTGAAACCATATCATTTTCATCACATTGAAGTTTCGAGGGAGAGTACAATTGGCATGCTGACTGCAGGAATGTCTACCAGAGCTGTTGCCAGATAATTTAATGTTAATTTCTCTTACATTGACTCCGACAACGTTTTGGAGCATTTGGCAGTACATCCAACCGGCCTCACAACCGCAGAATCACGTGTAACCGCGCCCACCCAGCACCCCCACATCCGAATTCTTTGCGTCTGCACAGCCCAGTGCGTCCTGTGTTAGCGCCCCGCATTTGCAGGGATCATCTGATGGATGGGCCCCCTTTTGTGTGGGGGGGGGTAATTCTGATTGGCTGGGCCTGGCTCCCCAGTGGGTGGGCCTGGCTGCCAAGTGGGTGGGTCTGGCTCCCCAGTGGGTGGGCCTGGCTGCCAAGTGGGTGGGTCTGGCTCCCCAGTGGGTGGGCCTGGCTGCCAAGTGGGTGGGTCTGGCTCCCCAGTGGGTGGGCCTATGCCCCCCATGGCCCGCCCATGGCTGCACCCCTGCCAAGTCATGTGAAATTCATAGATTGGGGCCTGATACATGTATTTATATGGACTAATTTCCCTACATGACCTGTATCTCAGTAAACTCTCTGTAAATGTAGCACGATGCATTCATATTTTTGTTCACATTATATGCCAATGTATATCCAGCATGTACATATGCAGGAGCTTCTAGGACAGACTGGATGTTTCTAGGACAGATTGGATGTTTCTAGGACAGATTGGATGTTTCTAGAACAGATGGGATGTTTCTAGAACAGATTGGATGTTTCTAGGAGAGATTGAATGTTTCTAGAACAGATTGGATGTTTCTAGGACAGATTGGATGTTTCTAGGACAGATTGGATGTTTCTAGAACAGATTGGATGTTTCTAGGAGAGATTGAATGTTTCTAGAACAGATTGGATGTTTCTAGGACAGATTGGATGTTTCTAGGACAGATTGGATGTTTCTAGAACAGATTGGATGTTTCTAGGAGAGATTAAATGTTTCTAGAACAGATGGGATGTTTCTAGAACAGATTGTATGTTTCTAGAACAGATTGGATGTTTCTAGGACAGATTGGATGTTTGTAGGACAGATTGAATGTTTGTAGGACAGAATGGATGTTTCTAGGACAGATTGGATGTTTGTAGGACAGATTGGATGTTTGTAGGACAGATTGGATGTTTCTAGGGCAGCTATGATGTTTCTAGGGCAGACTGGTAGTTTCTAGGGCAGATTGGTTGCAAAATCAGTTTCTATGCTACTACTATATTGTTTCTATGTTATTACTGTAGTGTTTCTATGCTACTTGGTAGGAATGCTGATTGGCTGACAACCGTGGGATATTTAAGCAATAAGGCCCGAGGAGGTTTGTGGTATATGGCCCATAGATTGCGGCTAAGGCCTGTTCTTAAGCACAACGCAACATGGAGTGCCTGGACACAACCCTTAGCCTCAGTCTATGGACCATATATCACAAACCCCTGAGGTGCCTTAATGATTTTATACACTGGTTACCAAGGTAATTAGAGCAATAAAAATAAACATTTTGTCGTACTCGTGATATACTGCCTGATATACCACGGCTGTGTCGTGGACATTTCCTGTATTTACCAAATCATGAGAGAGCAAACCACACACAAGTCAGAGGTATATCATAAAGTCCATCTTTAATTAAATGAGCTTCACCATAAGCCCTGTGACTCTCAGATCAATTCAGTGTCTATAAATACATTCTCTGAGAGTGCTTACAAAACCATTCTTAGTATCATTTATAGCCAAGACACACCCATCTCAACTCACATGACAAATAACAGATCTTAGGAACATTACACAAAGGAAGATTTACTTGAAAGAGGAGTATCCCATAGCTAGATAGCATTAGCTATAAATTATTGTTCAGTTTGGTCTCCTAAACAAAGTTATTTTATTTTCATAAAATTTTACCCCTTTTTCTCCCCAATTTCGTGGTATCCAATTGTTTTAGTAGCTACTATCTTGTCTCATCGCTACAACTCCCATACGGGCTCGGGAGAGACGAAGGTTGAAAGTCATGCGTCCTCCGATACACAACCCAACCAAGCCGCACTGCTTCTTAACACAGCACGCACCCAACCGAACCAATGTGTCGGAGGAAACATCGTGCACCTGACAACCTTGGTTAGCGCGCACTGCGCCCGGCCCCCACAGGAGTCTCTGGTGAGTGATGAGACCTGCCAAGCCCTCCCTAAATCGGACGAAGCTAGGCCAATTGTGTGTCGCCCCACGGACCTCCCGGTCACGGCCGGTTGAGGCAGAGCCTGGGCGCGAACCCAGGGTCTCTGGTGGCACAGCTGGCACTGCAGTACCGCGCCCTTAACCACTGCGCCACCCGGGAGGCCTAAACGAAGCTCCTATCTGGTTCTTGGTACCACTTAGGACCAAAACATTACCTCGGCCCCCACAGGAAGGTTGAAAGTCATGCGTCCTCCGATACACAACCCAACCAAGCCGCACTGCTTCTTAACACAGCACGCCCCATATATCAATTGTCAATTCTAGATAGTTTCATCTCAAATACATCCCCTCCTGGACAAGATCAGAAAAGACAGAGAACCTCCTAGGTCCTAGGTCATATACTAAATCAAGATAAGGGCAACCTTAGAGAGGACATGTAATAGTTACAGACACATTCCGATGAGAAGACAAGCCTGACCTCACCCCTCTCTGGGGCCCAAGTAACTTTTTCCCACATAAGCATTATTATGTAAATATAATAGATAAATATCTTATTTATCAATGTTAGCTAACTAATTCTGATTCTGCTACCACAGCTGTCAGCCAATCAAAATTCAGGGCTCAACCTCCCCCCCCCAGTTTCTAATACTGCTTAAATGATAACAGTAGCTAAACTTTCATGAGTTTCTTCAAAAAAACTGAAGGAACTTACGACTCTTACAGTGCTGGTCAATCTTCTCTATAGACTACATGACCTTCTAGGTCATATAGCCTACAGAGAAGATTGAGCCCTCTGGCTGGATCGTAGAAGGTCATGTAGTCTATAGAGAAGATTGAGCCTTCTGGCTGGATCGTAGAAGGTCATGTAGTCTATAGAGAAGATTGAGCCCTCTGGCTGGATCGTAGAAGGTCATGTAGTCTATAGAGAAGATTGAGCCCTCTGGCTGGATCGTAGAAGGTCATGTAGTCTACTACAGAGAAAATTGAGCCCTCTGGCTGGATCGTAGAAGGTCATGTAGTCTACTACAGAGAAGATTGAGCCCTCTGGCTGGATCGTAGAAGGTCATGTAGTCTACTACAGAGAAGATTGAGCCCTCTGGCTGGATCGTAGAAGGTCATGTAGTCTACTATAGAGAAGATTGAGCCCACTGGCTGGATCAAAGAAGGTCATGTAGTCTATAGAGAAGATTGAGCCTTCTGGCTGGATCGTAGAAGGTCATGTAGTCTACTATAGAGAAGATTGAGCCCTCTGGCTGGATCGTAGAAGGTCATGTAGTCTACTACAGAGAAGATTGAGCCCTCTGGCTGGATCGTAGAAGGTCATGTAGTCTATAGAGAAGATTGAGCCTTCTGGCTGGATCGTAGAAGGTCATGTAGTCTATAGAGAAGATTGAGCCCTCTGGCTGGATCGTAGAAGGTCATGTAGTCTATAGAGAAGATTGAGCCCTCTGGCTGGATCGTAGAAGGTCATGTAGTCTACTACAGAGAAGATTGAGCCCTCTGGCTGGATCGTAGAAGGTCATGTAGTCTACTACAGAGAAGATTGAGCCCTCTGGCTGGATCGTAGAAGGTCATGTAGTCTACTATAGAGAAGATTGAGCCCCCTGGCTGGATCGTAGAAGGT
>NC_088403.1:65972788-65977788 GCF_034236695.1 Oncorhynchus nerka
GATACTGGGGCCCTACGGATCCTGGGGCCCTACGGATCCTGGGACCCTACGGATCCTGGGGCCCTACGGATCCTGGGACCCTACGGATACGGGGCCCTACGGATCCTGGGACCCTACGGATACGGGGCCCTACGGATCCTGGGACCCTACGGATACGGGGCCCTACGGATCCTGGGACCCTACGGATACGGGGCCCTACGGATCCTGGGACCCTACGGATACGGGGCCCTACGGATCCTGGGACCCTACGGATACGGGGCCCTACGGATCCTGGGGCCCTACGGATCCTGGGGCCCTACGGATCCTGGGACCCTACGGATACGGGGCCCTACGGATCCTGGGGGCCTACGGATCCTGGGGCCCTACAGATCCTGGGGCCCTACGGATCCTGGGGCCCTACGGATCCTGGGACCCTACGGATACGGGGCCCTACGGATCCTGGGGGCCTACGGATCCTGGGGCCCTACGGATCCTGGGACCCTACGGATCCTGGGGCCCTACGGATCCTGGGGCCCTACGGATCCTGGGACCCTACGGATACGGGGCCCTACGGATCCTGGGACCCTACGGATACGGGGCCCTACGGATCCTGGGGGCCTACGGATCCTGGGGCCTACGGATCCTGGGGCCTACGGATCCTGGTCAAAGGTCGTGCCATTTGAGACCAACCTTCTGCTGGATTTTAATTTTTTTTTTAAAACGTGTGATTCTGTTGAAAACAACCTTCCATGATTTTGAAGATCGCTGTCTATTACTGATCATTATTACAAGCATAGAAATAGGATTCCTGGAACGGTCATCCCCATTCAAGTCAGTGGGTGGACCGGCTGGGGTCTCATTGTGTTTACCCAAGTCCCCTTCTAGGGATCCTATTTCTATAATCACTACTACAGTACTGTAGGATGGATCGTGTGTTAATGTGAAATCTGTTACATTACTATAAACGGCAATGTAAAAAGTACTGTGACTGAAGGAGGAAGTCCGCATCTGAAATGCCTCCCTATTCCCTATGTAGTGCACTACTTTGGACCAGGGTCCTATTGGCTGTAGTGCACTACTTTAGACCAGGGTCCTATTGGCTGTAGTGCACTACTTTAGACGGGGGTCCTATTGGATGTGGTGCACTACTTTAGACCAGGGTCCTATTGGCTGTAGTGCACTACTTTAGACCAGGGTCCTTTTGGCTGTAGTGCACTACGTTAGACCAGGGTCCTATTGGCTGTAGTGCACTACTTTAGACCAGGGTCCTATTGGCTGTAGTGCACTACTTTAGACCAGGGTCCTATTGGCTGTAGTGCACTACTTTAGACCAGGGTCCTATTGGCTGTAGTGCACTACTTTAGACCAGGGTCCTATTGGCTGTAGTGCACTACTTTAGACCAGGGTCCTATTGGCTGTAGTGCACTACTTTAGACCAGGGTCCTATTGGCTGTAGTGCACTACTTTAGACCAGGGTCCTATTGGCTGTAGTGCACTACTTTAGACCAGGGTCCTATTGGCTGTAGTGCACTACTTTAGACCAGGGTCCTATTGGCTGTAGTGCACTACTTTAGACCAGGGTCCTATTGGCTGTAGTGCCTACTTTAGACCAGGGTCCTATTGGCTGTAGTGCACTACTTTAGACCAGGGTCCTATTGGCTGTAGTGCACTACTTTAGACCAGGGTCCTAGTAGGCACTACTTTAGACAGGGTCCTATTGGCTGTAGTGCACTACTTTAGACGGGGGGTCCTATTGGCTGTAGTGCACTACTTTAGACCAGGGTCCTATTGGCTGTAGTGCACTACTTTAGACAGGGTCCTATTGGCTGTAGTGCACTACTTTAGACGGGGGGTCCTATTGGCTGTAGTGCACTACTTTAGACCGGGGGGTACTTTTTTGGCTGTAGTGCACTACTTTAGACCAGGGTCCTATTGGCTGTAGTGCACTACTTTAGACCAGGGTCCTATTGGCTGTAGTGCACTACTTTAGACCAGGGTCCTATTGGCTGTAGTGCACTACTTTAGACCAGGGTCCTATTGGCTGTAGTGCACTACTTTAGACCAGGGTCCTATTGGCTGTAGTGCACTACTTTAGACCAGGGTCCTATTGGCTGTAGTGCACTACTTTAGACCAGGGTCCTATTGGCTGTAGTGCACTACTTTAGACCAGGGTCCTATTGGCTGTAGTGCACTACTTTAGACCAGGGTCCTATTGGCTGTAGTGCACTACTTTAGACCAGGGTCCTATTGGCTGTAGTGCACTACTTTAGACCAGGGTCCTATTGGCTGTAGTGCACTACTTTAGACCAGGGTCCTATTGGCTGTAGTGTAGACCAGGGTCCTATTGGCTGTAGTGCACTACTTTAGACCAGGGTCCTATTGGCTGTAGTGCACTACTTTAGACCAGGGTCCTATTGGCTGTAGTGCACTACTTTAGACCAGGGGTCCTATTGGCTGTAGTGCACTACTTTAGACCAGGGTCCTATTGGCTGTAGTGCACTACTTTAGACCAGGGTGGCTGTAGTGCACTACTTTAGACCAGGGCTGTAGTGCACTACTTTAGACCAGGGTCCTATTGGCTGTAGTGCACTACTTTAGACCAGGGTCCTATTGGCTGTAGTGCACTACTTTAGACCAGGGTCCTATTGGCTGTAGTGCACTACTTTAGACCAGGGTCCTATTGGCTGTAGTGCACTACTTTAGACCAGGGTCCTATTGGCTGTAGTGCACTACTTTAGACCAGGGTCCTATTGGCTGTAGTGCACTACTTTAGACCAGGGTCCTATTGGCTGTAGTGCACTACTTTTGGAATAGGGCTCCATTTGGACCGATTGTTTTCTGTTTGATCTTGATGATGATAATAAATAATAATTAAAGGGAACGAAGAAAGAAGAGACTCAGCCTGTGTGTGTGTGTGTGTGTGTGTGTGTGTGTGTGTGTGTGTGTGACTGTCTGTCTGTCTGTCTGTCTGTCTGTCTGTCTGTCTGTCTGTCTGTCTGTCTGTGTGTGTGTGTGGGGGGATACTCTGGACGTACATTTTTAACGTTATGGAATGTTCAATTGAACGTAAACCGTGCTGCACTGAACGTCCAGTTGAAAAACAGGGTTGTGGCCGCTGCCCTTAAAGTACATCACTCATTGCCACAACTTGCCACACCCACCAAACAGAAGCAAACGTATCTCAGTCTGTTCAAGAACGTACAAGAATAATATGACGATTGGGTTCACTATCAACGGAACATAATGCACTTAATCTCTAAAGTGAGACAGAAACAGAGTAGAAAATTACATTAAATGAAATAGAGACAGACAGACAGACAGACAGACAGACAGACAGACAGACAGACAGACAGACAGACAGACAGACAGACAGACAGACAGACAGACAGACAGACAGACAGACAGACAGACAGACAGACAGACAGACAGACAGATAGGCAGGCAGGAATAACATTTTGAATAAAAATCCTCTCAGCTCTAAGTATGCTAAAAGAGAGACAGAGAGAGAGACAGACAGAAAGAGAGACAGAGAGAGAGAGAGAGAGAGAGAGAGAGAGAGAGAGAGACAAAGTAGAAAGGATGAGTTGCTCTCAACTTTCTCTCCCTCCCTCACACACACACACACAAAATGTCACCAGGGGAGAGTGTGATCAGAAACACAACATTACCATGTCAGACAGTCACCTTGTCAATGTGACGGACGGCACCACAGGGTGTGTGTGTGTGTCTATGTATGTGTGTTTGTGTTTGTGTGTGTGTCTATGTATGTGTGTGTGTGTGTGTGTGTGTGTGTGTGTGTGTGTGTGTGTGTGTGTGTGTGTGTGTGTGTGTGTGTGTGTGTGTGTGTGTGTGTGTGTGTGTGTGTGTGTGTGTGTGTGTGTGTGAGGGAGGGAGAGAAAGTTGAGAGCAACTCATCCTTTCTACTTTGCCGACAGTGAAACTCTGGCCCAATTTGCCTAATTACAAAGTGCTGACACACACACACACACACACACACACACACACACACACACACACACACACACACACACACAGTCTTCTGAACTCCCGAACAATTCAGAGAAAATATTTTCTTTACGTCCTGTCGAGCATGTCATAACAACAACTATATAGAACTGAGGAATATAGAGGGAGGGAGGTAAGAGAGTGAAGGAGAGATACCACTTCACCCTCATGACCTCATCTTGATGATCGAGTGTTAAGAGAAGATGGAAAAAGAAATACGTGGTCTAAATATTCAGCTGACAAAGACCACAACTACCACTCACTCTCTCTCTCTCTCTCTCTCTCTCTTCTCTCTCTCTCCTCTCCTCTCCTCTCCTGCTTGGATTCCCTCATTCATCAATCACTCTTTTCTCTCTTTATTTTAGATTTTTTCTCTCTCCTTTCTTACCTCCCTCTAACATCTACAGATGTACCGTTAGAATATATTACATCTTATATTACACCTCAAACCTCTCCTCTGGGACCTCTAGCCGTTCTGAAAACCTCACCTCTGGGACCTCTAACCGTTCTCAAAACTCTCCCCTGGGTTCTCCAGCCATACTCAAACCTCTCCTCTGGGTTCTCCAGCCATTCTCAAACCTCTCCTCTGGGACCTCCAGCCGTACTCAAACCTCTCCTCTGGGTTCTCCGGCCATACTCAAACCTCTCCTCTGGGACCTCCAGCCGTACTCAAACCTCTCCCCTGGGTTCTCCAGCCATACTCAAACCTCTCCTCTGGGACCTCCAGCCGTACTCAAACCTCTCCTCTGGGTTCTCCGGCCATACTCAAACCTCTCCTCTGGGATCTCTAGCCATTCTCAAACCTCTCCTCTGGGTTCTCCAGCCGTACTCAAACCTCTCCTCTGGGACCTCCAGCCGTACTCAAACCTCTCCTCTGGGTTCTCCGGCCATACTCAAACCTCTCCTCTGGGTTCTCTAGCCATTCTCAAACCTCTCCTCTGGGATCTCTAGCCATTCTCAAACCTCTCCTCTGGGTTCTCCAGCCGTACTCAAACCTCTCCTCTGGGTTCTCCAGC
>NC_088403.1:65982788-65995288 GCF_034236695.1 Oncorhynchus nerka
CCACTCAATGAACTGTATAAAACCATGCTGGTACTAAGACCACTCAATGAGCTGTATAAAACCATGCTGGAACTAAGACCACACTCGATGAGCCGGAAGCAGACAGGAATATTATCATCCTAGTGGCCAGCGAGACACATATATATATATATATATAATATAGGACAATTTAAATCTGTTTCCCAAATTTCTACATTTGCCTTTACTCCAACCACAGAGACACATCCAAACAACTCTAGACCTTTACTCTAACCACAGAGACACATCCAAACAACTCTAGACCTTTACTCCAACCACAGAGACACATCCAGACAGCTCTAGACCTTTAAACACAGAGACACATCCAAACAACTCTAGACCTTTACTCTAACCACAGAGACACATCCAAACAACTCTAGACCTTTACTCTAAACACAGAGACACATCCAGACAACTCTAGACCTTTACTCCAACCACAGAGACACATCCAGACAACTCTAGACCTTTACTCTAACCACAGAGACACATCCAAACAACTCTAGACCTTTACTCTAACCACAGAGACACATCCAAACAACTCTAGACCTTTACTCCAACCACAGAGACACATCCAGACAGCTCTAGACCTTTAAACACAGAGACACATCCAAACAACTCTAGACCTTTACTCTAACCACAGAGACACATCCAAACAACTCTAGACCTTTACTCCAAACACAGAGACACATCCAGACAACTCTAGACCTTTACTCTAAACACAGAGACACATCCAGACAACTCTAGACCTTTACTCCAAACACAGAGACACATCCAGACAACTCTAGACCTTTACTCCAACCACAGAGACACATCCAGACAACTCTAGACCTTTACTCTAAACACAGAGACACATCCAGACAACTCTAGACCTTTACTCTAAACACAGAGACACATCCAGACAACTCTAGACCTTTACTCTAAACACAGAGACACATCCAGACAGCTCTAGACCTTTAAACACAGAGACACATCCAAACAACTCTAGACCTTTACTCTAAACACAGAGACACATCCAAACAGCTCTAGACCTTTACTCTAAACACAGAGACACATCCAGACAGCTCTAGACCTTTAAACACAGAGACACATCCAGACAGCTCTAGACCTTTACTCTAAACACAGAGACACATCCAAACAGCTCTAGACCTTTACTCTAAACACAGAGACACATCCAGACAGCTCTAGACCTTTAAACACAGAGACACATCCAGACAGCTCTAGACCTTTACTCTAAACACAGAGACACATCCAGACAGCTCTAGACCTTTACTCTAAACACAGAGACACATCCAGACAGCTCTAGACCTTTAAACACAGAGACACATCCAGACAACTCTAGACCTTTACTCTAAACACAGAGACACATCCAGACAGCTCTAGACCTTTACTCTAAACACAGAGACACATCCAGACAACTCTAGACCTTTACTCCAACCACAGAGACACATCCAGACAACTCTAGACCTTTACTCCAAACACAGAGACACATCCAGACAGCTCTAGACCTTTACTCTAAACACAGACACATCCAAAGCTCTCCCTCACCCTCCATTTGGCAAATCTGACCATAATTATTCTGCTTCCTGCTTACAAGCAACAACTCAAGCAGAAGGAGTAAGGAACATCTGTCGGCGTTAAAAACCATAATTGATGAAGGAAAATTGTGATAAATTAAAAAGTACACCAGTTTCATGTTAAGGATCAAAATAATTAACAGCCACAAAGAAAAAAGTTGGGAAGATAATTTTTGACGGACCGATTCCAAAACAGTTGGGAAGATATTTTTTGACGCACCGATTCCATGGCACGTGGTTCATGAACTGATACACAAAATGACGCCGGATTCAAAACTTTAATTTTTTTTAATTTAAATTATTATACAAAATTCTTGCAACAGATAGAGTGTTTATATATATATATACAGTGGGTGTAAGGGTTTTCTGGTGAAAGAGAGGCAGACCAAAATGCAGCGTGGTGGTGATTCATGTTTTTAATAAAGACTACTATACATGAACAGACTAAACAAAACAAGAAAAGTGAAAACCCGAAACCAGTCCCGTGTGGTACAAACACTGACAGGAGACAATCACCCACAAAACCCAACACCAAACAGGCTACCTGTATGGTTCCCAATCAGAGACAATGACTAACACCTGCCTCTGATTGAGAACCATATCAGGCCAAACATAGAAATAGACAAACCAGACACACAACATAAAATGCCCACCCAGCTCACGTCCTGACCAACACTAAAACAAGGAAAACACATACGAACGATGGTCAGAACGTGACAGAACACCCCCCCAAGGTGCGGACTCCGAAAGCACAACCTAAACCTATAGGGGAGGGTCTGGGTGGGCATCTGTCCGCGGTGGCGGCTCTGGCGCTGGACGTGGACCCCACTCCATAATTGTCTTAGTCCACCTCCTTAGTGTCCCTTGAGTGGCGACCCTCGCCGCTAACCTTGGCCTAGGAAACCTAACAACGGGCCCCACTGGACTGAAGGGAAGCTCCGGACTGAGGGGAAGCTCGGGACTGAGGGGAAGCTCGGGACTGAGGGGAAGCTCAGGCAGGTTGATGGATCTACCAGATCCTGGCTGACTGGCAGATCCTGGCTGACTGGCGGATCATTGCTGACTGACGGCTCTGGCAGATCCTGGCTGACTGGCGGATCCTGGCTGACTGGCGGATCCTGGCTGACTGGCAGTTCTGGCGGATCCTGGCAGACTGGCGGATCCTGGCAGACTGGCGGATCCTGGCACACTGGCAGCACTGGCGGCGCTGGGCAGACTGGCGGCACTGGCGGCGCTGGGCAGACTGGCGGCACTGGCGGCGCTGGGCAGACTGGAAGCTCCGGCAACGCTGGAGAGGAAGGCTGAGGGGAAGCTCGGGACTGAGGGGAAGCTCGGGACTGAGGGGAAGCTCAGGCAGGTTGATGGATCTACCAGATCCTGGCTGACTGGCAGATCCTGGCTGACTGGCGGATCATTGCTGACTGACGGCTCTGGCAGATCCTGGCTGACTGGCGGATCCTGGCTGACTGGCGGATCCTGGCTGACTGGCAGTTCTGGCGGATCCTGGCAGACTGGCGGATCCTGGCAGACTGGCGGATCCTGGCACACTGGCAGCACTGGCGGCGCTGGGCAGACTGGCGGCACTGGCGGCGCTGGGCAGACTGGCGGCACTGGCGGCGCTGGGCAGACTGGAAGCTCCGGCAACGCTGGAGAGGAAGGCTCTGGCAGCGCTGGACTAAGGCGCCTCTGGAATGATGGGCTCTTGCGCCTCTGGACTGAGAGGCGGGAGCTCTGGCAGCACCGAACAGGCGGGAGACTCCGGCTACGCTGGAGAGGAGGAAAGCTCCGGCAGCGCTGGACAGGCGGGACAGGCGGGACGCACTGTAGGCCTGATGCATGGTGCTGGCACTGGTGGTACTGGGCCGAGGACACGCACAGGAAGCCTGGTGCGGGGAGCTGCCACCGGAGGGCTGGTTTGTGGAGGTGGCACTGGATGGACTGGACCGTGAAGGCATACTGGAGATCTTGAGAGCAGGGCTGGCACTAACCGCCCTGGCTGGATCTTCACCCTAGCCCGGCAGATGTGGGAAGCTGGGGTGTACCGCACCGGGCTAAGCACGCGTACTGGGGACACCGTGCGAACCACCGCATAACACGGTGCCTGACCAGCACCACGCTCGCAACGGTTAGCACCGCTAGGAGCACTGTAGTGCTGAGATGGCACAGGACGTGCAAGGCTAGGGAGATGCACAGGAGGCCTGGTGCGTGAGGCTGGCACAGTCTTCACCAGACAACTAGCACACACCTCAGGACGAGTATGGAGAGCTGACCCAGGTGTCATCAAATCCCTGACACGCTCCATCGGGCGAATTCCATGTCTCATGCAAAAACACAGCAACTCCCTCATATCTCTCTCCTCCAATCTCCCCATTAACTCCTTCACAGTCTCTGCTTCGCTCACCTCTGGTTCTGGTTTCCTCCTTGGCTCCTTACGATAAACAGGGAGAGTTGGCTCAGGTCTGACTCCTGACTCTGCCACACTCTCCCTGTGCCTCCCCCACAATGCATTTTTGGGGCTGACTCTCGGGCTTCCGTCCGTGCCGCCGTGCTTGCTTCGCCAACCTCATTCTCCTGTAACCTTCCGCGCACTGCTCCATCGAATCCCAGGCGGGCTCCGGCACTCTCCCTGGGTCGACCGCCCACCTGTCTAACTCCTCCCAAGTTGTGTAGTCCAGATTCTGCTCCCATGTCCCGAAATCCTGACCTCGCTGTTGCTGTTCCTGCTGCTGCTGCCTCTGTTCCTTCTCCTGCTGCTGATTTTGCTGTTGTGGTGGGTGATTCTGTAAGGGTTTTCTTCTGGTGAAAGAAAGGCGGACCAAAATGCTTCGTGGTGGTTATTCATGTTTTTAATAAAGACATGCATGAACAGACTAAACAAAACAAGAAAAGTGAAAACCTAAACAGTCCTATCTGGTGCAAACACAGAGACAGGAACAATCACCCACAAAACCCAACACAAAACAGGCTACCTAAATATGGTTCCCAATCAGAGACAATGACTAACACCTGCCTCTGATTGAGAACCATATCAGGCCAAACATAGAAATAGACAAACCAGACACACAACATCAAATGCCCACCCAGCTCACGTCCTGACCAACACTAAAACAAGGAAAACACATACAAACGATGGTCAGAACGTGACAGTGGGGCCAAAAAGTATTTAGTCAGCCACCAAATGTGCAAGTTCTCCCACTTAAAAAGATGAGAGAGGCCTGTAAATTTTCATCATAGTTTCACTTCAACTATGACAGAATGAGAAGAAAAAAAATCAAATTTTTAATGAATTTATTTGCAAATTATGGTCTACTATGGTCCAAACCCACCAAGACAGTTGTGAGGAGAGCAACACCTACTTCTCTTTTCAGAAGACTAAAAAGATTTGGCATGGGTCCCCCAAAAGGTTTGACAGCTTTTTGAGCTTGTTGTTATTCAAATAAATGTGCTTAAGACAACACATTGCATTGCAGTTATTTTGGCGGTGGAGGGGGTGGGTGGGGGGGTGGGGTTTGCGTTAGAGCTGTCAAATACACAATCGGCTTCTTAGTGGAATGTGAGCTATAATCTTCACCTTGATTATGCGAATAAAAATCTTCATTTTTAAAAATGTATTCCTTAATAAGAGTCTGATGACACACCCGTGCGTGAAAAAAATCAAAAAACGTCTGTTTTAATAGATAGATATATATATAGAGATATATATTCTTATGTGTATTATCCCGCAGCCGCGGTGGAAGGTTGCCGAGCTACTTCAGTATTTGTCAGACCGTGAGACATCCCAAAAATCGATCTTCTCACAAAAAATCGTCTGTAATGTCCGAACGATTTGCCCTATAAATGAATATGACCACTCTGTGGAAAGGGGAGACTCTCACGACCACGATAGTGTCCCTCCCTCTTTCTCTTGCTCCATCTCTCGCTCTCCCTCCCTCCCTCCCTCCCTCCCCTCCCTCCTCTCTCTCTCTCTCTCTCCCCTCTGCATATCTCTCTCTCTCTCTCTCTCCCCCCCCTCTGCATATCTCTCTCTCTCTCTCTCTCTCTCTCTCCCCTCTGCATATCTCTCTCTCTCTCTCTCTCTCTCTCTCTCTCTCTCTCTCCCCCCTCTGCATATCTCTCTCTCTCTCTCCCCTCTGCATCTCTCTCTCTCTCTCTCTCTCTCTTTCTCTCTCTCTCTCCCCTCTGCATATCTCTCTCGCCCTCTCTCTCTCTCTCTCTCTCTCTCTCTCTCTCTCTCTCCCCTCTGCATATTTCTCTCGCCCTCTCTCTGTCTCAATCTCTCTCTCTCTCTCTCTCTCTCTCTCTCTCTCTCTCTCTCTCCCCTCTGCATATCTCTCTCGCCTCTCTCTGTCTCAATCTCTCTCTCTCTCTCTCTCTCTCTCTCTCTCTCTCTCCCCTCTGCATCTCTCTCTCCCTCTCTCCCCTCTGCATCTCTCTCTCTCTCTCTCTCTCTCTCTCTCTCTCCCCTCTGCATCTCTCTCTCTCTCCTTCTCTCTTTCTCTTGCTCCATCTCTCGCTCTCCCTCCCTCCCTCCCTCCCTCCTCTCTCTCTCTCTCTCTCTCCCTCTGCATCTCTCTCTCTCTCTCTCTCTCTCCCTCTGCATATCTCTCTCTCTCTCTCTCTCTCTCTCTCTCCCCCCTCTGCATATCTCTCTCTCTCTCCCCTCTGCATCTCTCTCTCTCTCTCTCTCTCTCTCTCTCTCTCTCTCTCTCTCTCTCTCTCTCTCTCTCTCCCCTCTGCATATCTCTCTCGCCCTCTCTCTGTCTCAATCTCTCGCTCTCTCCCTCCCTCCATCTCATTCAATTCATCTCCAACTTGTCAGATTCGTCACTCTCTGTCTCTGGCTACAAATTATAATTCAACGTAAAAATGCACATGCATGACATGACCTAGACAGAGAGCAGGTTCATCGTACACCACACACATGCACAGGGACGAACTGACCATCCGGCATTTCAGGCAAATGCCAGATCGGCAAGTCCATTTTTAGCCTAGTGAGCGTGTCTTGTTTTGTTTTGTTTTTGCACACAATTCTGTAATTATCTTGCTAGTAACTAAAGGGGCAGGAAAATAAATATGCTAGAAATATGTTCTAATTGTTTCTCTTCTTTTTCTCTCCCCCCTTTCTCTCTCCCCTTTCTATCCCCTCTTACTATCCCCCTTTCTCTCCCCAATTTCTCTACACCCTTTCTCTCCCCTTTCTCTCCCCTATAAACCCCCCTTTCTATCCCCGTTTCTCTCCTACCCTTTCTCTCCCCCTTTCTATCCCCCCTTTCTCTCCCCCTTTCTCTCCTCCCTTTCTCCCCCTTTCTCCCCCTTTCTCTCCCCCTTTCTCTCCTCCCTCCCCCCTTTCTCTCCCCTTTCTATCCCCCTTTCTCTCCCCCTTTATCTCCCCCAATTTCTCTACACCCTTTCTCTCCCCCTTTCTATCCCCCTTTCTCTCCGCCCTATAACCCCCCTTTCTCTCCCCCTTTCTCTCCCCCTTTCTATCCCCATTTCTCTCCCCCTTTCTCTCCCCTTTTCTCTCCCCAATTTCTCTCCCCCTTTCTATCCCCCTTTCTCTCCTCCTTTCTCTCCCCCCTTTCTCTCCTCCTTTCTCTCCCCCTTTCTATTCCCCCTTTCTCTCCTCCCTTTCTCTCCCCCCTTTTCTCCCCCTTTTCCCCCTTTCTCTCCACCTTTCTATCCCCCCTTTCTCTCCCCTTTCTCTCCCCCTTTCTATCCACCCTTTCTCTCCCCCTATAAACCCCCCTTTCTCTCCCCCTTTCTCTCCCCCTTTCTCTCCCCTCTTTCTATCCCCCTTTCTCTCCCCAATTTCTCTACACCCTTTCTCTCTCCCCCTTTTCTATCCCCCTTTCTCTCCCCCTTTCTCTCCCCCCTATAAACCCCCCTTTCTCTCCCCCTTTCTCTACCCCCTTTCTCTCCTCCCTTTCTCTCCCCCTTTCTCTCGCCCCTTTCTCTCCTCCCTTTCTCTCCCCTTTCTATCCCCCTTTCTCTCCCCCTTTCTCTCCTCCCTTTCTCTCCCCCTTTCTCTCCCCCCTTCTCTCTCCCTTTCTCCCCCCTTCTCCCCTTCTTTCTCTCCCCCTTTCTATCCCCGTTCTCTCCCCCTTTCTATCCCCCTTTCTCTCCCCCTTTCTCTCCTCCCTTTCTATCATCCCTCACAAATTCCTTCTTAAATTATCACTCTTGTCATTTTTTTCTTCACATTAAAAATCTTTGATTTCTTCCTAAAAAACATGTTTCCGTTCTGTACTGTTACGTTCCCCAGTTTATGTGTTGTAGTTTGTGTTTGTGCATGTGTTTATTTCAGGAAATGGCTTCCGGTAAGCCCTCAAGCAGCTGATTGGTCGACTCCAGGGCTAATTGGAGAGCTGACCCCGCCCCCTCGTCAAGACGCAGCCGTCTCCAATTACCCATTCCCTCAGACGCTCTATAAAAGCCAGTGTTCTGTTCAGGAGAGAGTGCTTTTTGTAGAGAGATTTTCTGAGAGATTTTGCTAGAGATTTTGCTGAGAGTTGGTATGTTTTGTGAGTTTGTTGCTCAGATAGAGCTTATTTGATGTCGTTTGTTAGTTTGTTTGAAAATTGTTTAATATTCTGTTTCATTTGTTCCCAGGGGGAGAAGGGGAAGGCACCTTGGGAGTGCTTAGGCAAGAGGCCCGCGGGCATACATATACCCGTAGCATATTCGCTGTCTAGGCACACTAGGTAAGACCTGGGCGGACCACCCCCTGTATTTTGGTTAGGGCACCAGGTGGTGCTAAATTAGGTAAGTAGTGGGTAGGCAGGTAAGATAGGAGAGGGGGAGGTTTTGAGATTTACTTTCTTTGCTTTGGTTCCGTCCAGCCCATTTTCCCCATATTACCGTGTAAAGGAATAAAGTCCTTGTAAACGGTACCACATTCTGCTTGTTGTCATTTTTACTTCGCACCTACAGTCCATACCTTTTTCGCTTCACAGAGAGTTTAGTTGTAGCAGGGTGTTGCGTTCCCTCTTCATAGAGGCATGCGTAACATGTACAGACACACACACACACACACACATATATTTAATTACACGGCTAATTAGCAGATAAGTGAGCGTGGTAGAGGGGCTGTATCCCAAAAGGCAGCGTACACCTATGGCCCTGATCTAAAGTAGTGCACTATGTAGGGAATAGGGCTCTGGTCTAAAGTAGTACCACTATATAGGGAATAGGGCTCTGGTCTAAAGTAGTACCACTATATAGGGAATAGGGCTCTGGTCTAAAGTAGTACCACTATATAGGGAATAGGGCTCTGGTCTAAAGTAGTACCACTATATAGGGAATAGGGCTCTGGTCTAAAGTAGTACCACTATATAGGGAATAGGGCTCTGGTCTAAAGTAGTACCACTATATAGGGAATAGGGCTCTGGTCTAAAGTAGTACAACTATATAGGAATAGGGCTCTGGTCTAAAGTAGTACCACTATATAGGGAATAGGGCTCTGGTCTAAAGTAGTACCACTATATAGGGAATAGGGCTCTGGTCTAAAGTAGTACCACTATATAGGGAATAGGGCTCTGGTCTAAAGTAGTACCACTATATAGGGAATAGGGCTCTGGTCTAAAGTAGTACCACTATATAGGGAATAGGGCTCTGGTCTAAAGTAGTACCACTATATAGGGAATAGGGCTCTGGTCTAAAGTAGTACCACTATATAGGGAATAGGGCTCTGGTCTAAAGTAGTACAACTATATAGGGAATAGGGCTCTGGTCTAAAGTAGTACAACTATATAGGGAATAGGGCTCTGGTCTAAAGTAGTGCACTATGTAGGGAATAGGGCTCTGGTCTAAAGTAGTACCACTATGTAGGGAATAGGGCTCTGGTCTAAAGTAGTACCACTATATAGGGAATAGGGCTCTGGTCTAAAGTAGTGCACTATGTAGGGAATAGGGCTCTGGTCTATAGTAGTGCACTATATAGGGAATAGGGTCTATAGTAGTGCACTATATAGGGAATAGGGTCTATAGTAGTACCACTATATAGGGAATAGGGTCTATAGTAGTGCACTATATAGGGAATAGGGTCTATAGTAGTACCACTATATAGGGAATAGGGTCTATAGTAGTGCACTATATAGGGAATAGGGTGCCATTTGAGACGGCATTCCGAGATGGTATTATAGGCTCTGCCGATGGGTTACAGATACATTGACCCTGGAGACAGTGTGTGTGTGTGTGTGTGTGTGTGTGTGTGTGTGTGTGTGTGTGTGTGTGTGTGTGTGTGTGTGTGTGTGTGTGTGTGTGTGTGTGTGTGTGTGTGTGTATCTGAACAGAGATAAGCTGACCCAGGGGAAAGAGATCATCCTGATGTTTTCAAGGTCTAATTGTCTCTTCTGCTGCTTTCTGATAACAGAATGGAAATTAGCTCCATACTTTCCCAGGGAGCTCCAGACAGAAGGTAGTTAGCTGAGCTCCAGACAGAAGGTAGTTAGCTGAGTTACAGGCAGAAGGTAGTTAGCTGAGTTACAGGCAGAAGGTAGTTAGAAGGTAGTTAGCTGAGTTACAGACAGAAGGTAGTTAGCTGAGTTACAGGCAGAAGGTAGTTAGAAGGTAGTTAGCTGAGTTGCAGGCAGAAGGTAGTTAGAAGGTAGTTAGCTGAGTTACAGGCAGAAGGTAGTTAGCTGAGTTACAGGCAGAAGGTAGTTAGCTGAGTTACAGGCAGAAGGTAGTTAGAAGGTAGTTAGCTGAGTTACAGGCAGAAGGTAGTTAGCTGAGTTACAGGCCGAAGGTAGTTAGCTGAGTTACAGGCAGAAGGTAGTTAGCTGAGTTACAGGCAGAATGTAGTTAGCTGAGTTACAGGCAGAAGGTAGTTAGAAGGTAGTTAGCTGAGCTACAGGCAGAAGGTAGTTAGAAGGTAGTTAGCTGAGTTACAGGCAGAAGGTAGTTAGCTGAGCTACAGGCAGAAGGTAGTTAGCTGAGTTACAGGCCGAAGGTAGTTAGCTGAGTTACAGGCAGAAGGTAGTTAGCTGAGTTACAGGCAGAAGGTAGTTAGCTGAGTTACAGGCAGAAGGTAGTTAGCTGAGTTACAGGCAGAAGGTAGTTAGCTGAGTTACAGGCAGAAGGTAGTTAGCTGAGCTACAGGCCGAAGGTAGTTAGCTGAGTTACAGGCAGAAGGTAGTTAGCTGAGATACAGGCAGAAGGTAGTTAGCTGAGATACAGGCAGAAGGTAGTTAGCTGAGCTACAGGCAGAAGGTAGTTAGCTGAGGTACAGGCCGAACGTAGTTAGCTGAGTTACAGGCAGAAGGTAGTTAGCTGAGTTACAGGCAGAAGGTAGTTAGCTGAGTTACAGGCAGAAGGTAGTTAGCTGAGTTACAGGCAGAAGGTAGTTAGCTGAGCTACAGGCCGAAGGTAGTTAGCTGAGTTACAGGCAGAAGGTAGTTAGCTGAGATACAGGCAGAAGGTAGTTAGCTGAGATACAGGCAGAAGGTAGTTAGCTGAGATACAGGCAGAAGGTAGTTAGCTGAGTTACAGACAGAAGGCAGTTAGCTGAGCTCCAGGCAGAAGGTAGTTAGCTGAGTTACAGGCAGAAGGTAGTTAGAAGGTAGTTAGCTGAGTTACAGGCAGAAGGTAGTTAGCTGAGTTACAGGCAGAAGGTAGTTAGCTGAGATACAGGCAGAAGGTAGTTAGCTGAGATACAGGCAGAAGGTAGTTAGCTGAGATACAGGCAGCAGGTAGTTAGCTGAGTTACAGACAGAAGGCAGTTAGCTGAGCTCCAGGCAGAAGGTAGTTAGCTGAGTTACAGGCAGAAGGTAGTTAGAAGGTAGTTAGCTGAGTTACAGGCAGAATGTAGTTAGCTGAGTTACAGGCAGAAGAGAGTTAGCTGAGTTACAGACAGAAGGTAGTTAGCTGAGTTACAGGCAGAAGGTAGTTAGCTGAGCTCCAGGCAGAAGGTAGTTAGCTGAGTTACAGACAGAAGGTAGTTAGCTGAGTTACAGGCAGAAGGTAGTTAGCTAAGCTACAGACAGAAGGTAGTTAGAAGGTAGTTAGCTGAGCTACAGGCAGAAGGTAGTTAGAAGGTAGTTAGTTGAGCTACAGACAGAAGGTAGTTAGAAGGTAGTTAGCTGAGCTACAGACAGAAGGTAGTTAGAAGGTAGTTAGCTGAGTTACAGGCCGAAGGTAGTTAGCTGAGCTACAGACAGAAGGTAGTTAGAAGGTAGTTAGCTGAGATACAGGCAGAAGGTAGTTAGCTGAGTTACAGGCAGAAGGTAGTTAGCTGAGCTACAGACAGAAGGTAGTTAGCTGAGATACAGGCAGAAGGTAGTTAGCTGAGTTACAGGCAGAAGGTAGTTAGCTGAGTTACAGACAGAAGATAGTTAGCTGAGTTACAGGCAGAAGGTAGTTAGCTGAGTTACAGGCAGAAGGTAGTTAGCTGAGTTACAAACAGAAGATAGTTAGCTGAGTTACAGGCAGAAGATAGTTAGCTGAGTTACAGGCAGAAGGTAGTTAGAAGGTAGTTAGCTGAGTTACAGGCAGAAGGTAGTTAGCTGAGTTACAGGCAGAAGGTAGTTAGCTGAGTTACAGGCAGAAGGTAGTTAGAAGGTAGTTAGCTGAGTTACAGGCAGAAGGTAGTTAGCTGAGTTACAGGCAGAAGGTAGTTAGAAGGTAGTTAGCTGAGTTACAGGCCGAAGGTAGTTAGCTGAGTTACAGGCAGAAGGTAGTTAGAAGGTAGTTAGCTGAGTTACATGCAGAAGGTAGTTAGCTGAGTTACAGGCAGAAGGTAGTTAGCTGAGTTACAGGCAGAAGGTAGTTAGCTGAGTTACAGGCAGAAGGTAGTTAGCTGAACACCAGGCAGAAGGTAGTTAGAAGGTAGTTAGCTGAGCTCCAGACATAAGGTAGTTAGCTGAGTTACAGACAGAAGGTAGTTAGTTGAGTTACAGGCCGAAGGTAGTT
>NC_088403.1:66000288-66065288 GCF_034236695.1 Oncorhynchus nerka
ACATCTAGAACCACAGCCACAAAGCGCAAAACATTGAAAAACTACACTGAACTCAAGCTAGTCTTTAATAAATAAAGTGTGAAAAGCTGGGAGAACATTTAATAGCTAGGGAGAAAACTAGACATTGTTTTTCATGGTTTATTTCTACTCAAGGCTTTATCCAGAGTTCAGCCTCCTAACAAATAATGTATTTGACCCTGAAATAGCTGGTCATCGACTGGCCTTCAGGTTGTGGCACAGGTCTATTGTCCAATCATCGACTGGCCCTCAGGTTGTGGCACAGGTCTATTGTCCAATCATTGACTGGCCCTCAGGTTGTGGCACAGGTCTATTGTCCAATCATTGACTGGCCTTCAGGTTGTGGCACAGGTCTATTGTCCAATCATCGACAGGCCCTCAGGTTGTGGCACAGGTCTATTGTCCAATCATCAACTGGCTCTCAGGTTGTGGCACAGGTCTATTGTCCAATCATCGACTGGCCTTCAGGTCTATTGTCCAATCGTCTTAAAGCTCATATTTCCAAATATGTATTCAAGGACAGCATCCCAAATGGAGGGCATAATGAACTAGTTTTACATTAGTACGTATTCAAGGTCTTCAGTAGATGAAGGTTTCAGATCAGTCGTGTTGGTTGTCTTGGACAGATGCAGATGAGGGTCTATGAGTTTGTGTCCTCGATATCTCACATCAAATAACGAGCGTGGAGAATCTTTGATGACATATTCCACGTCTTCTCTCTCTCTCTCTCTTTCCTCTCTCTCTCCTCTCTATCCTCTCTCTCTCTCCTCTCCTCTCTCTCTCTCCTCCTCTCTCTCCTCTATATCTCTCCCTCTCTCCTCTCTATCCCCTCTCTCTCTCTCCTCTCTCTCCTCTATATCTCTCCTCTCTCTCCTCTCTCTTTCTTTTCTCTCTCTCTCTTTTCCCTCTCTCTCTTTCCTCTCTCTCTCGCTCCCTGTCTTTCTCTCTCTCTCTCTCTCAATTCAATTCAATTCAATTCAAGGGCTTTATTGGCATGGGAAACATGTGTTAACATTGCCAAAGCAAGTGAGGTAGATAATATACAAAAGTGAATATATATAAAGTGAAAAACAACAAAAATTAACAGTAAACATTACACATACAGAAGTTTCAAAACAGTAAAGACATTACAAATGTCATATTATATATATATATACAATGTACAAATAGTTAAAGGACACAAGATAAAATGAAAAAGCATAAATATGGGTTGTATTTACAATGGTGTTTGTTCTTCACTGGTTGACCTTTTCTTGTGGCAACAGGTCACAAATCTTGCTGCTGTGGTGGCACACTGTGGAATTTCACCCAAAAGATATGGGAGTTTATCAAAATTGGATTTGTTTTCGAATTCTTTGTGGATCTGTGTAATCTGGGGGAAATATGTCTCTCTAATATGGTCATACATTGGGCAGGAGGTTAGGAAGTGCAGCTCAGTTTCCACCTCATTTTGTGGGCAGTGAGCACATAGCCTGTCTTCTCTTGAGAGCCATGTCTGCCTACGGCGGCCTTTCTCAATAGCAAGGCTATGCTCACTGAGTCTGTACATAGTCAAAGCTTTCCTTAATTTTGGGTCAGTCACAGTGGTCAGGTATTCTGCCGCTGTGTACTCTCTGTGTAGGGCCAAATAGCATTCTAGTTTGCTCTGTCTTTTTGTTAATTCTTTCCAATGTGTTAAGTAATTATCTTTTTGTTTTCTCATGATTTGGTTGGGTCTAATTGTGCTGTTGTCCTGGGGCTCTGTAGGGTGTGTTTGTGTTTGTGAACAGAGCCCCAGGACCAGCTTGCTTATGGGACTCTTCTCCAGGTTCATCTCTCTGTAGGTGATGGCTTTGTTATGGAAGGTTTGTGAATCGCTTCCTTTTAGGTGGTTGTAGAATTTAACGGCTCTTTTCTGGATTTTGATAATTAGTGGGTATCGGCCTAATTCTGCTCTGCATGCATTATTTGGTGTTTTACGTTGTACACGGAGGATATTTTTGCAGAATTCTGCGTGCAGAGTCTCAATTTGGTGTTTGTCCCATTTTGTGAAGTCTTGGTTCTCTCTCTCTCTCTCTCTCTCTCTGTCTCTCTCTCTCCTCTCCTCAATTTCCTCTCCTCTCTCTCCTCTCCTCTATCTGCTCTCTCTCTCTCCTCTCTCTCCTCTATATCTCTCCCTCTCTGCTCTCTATCCCCTCTCTCTCTCTCTCTCTCCTCTCTCTCCTCTCTCTCTCTTTTCTCTCCTCTCTCTCTTTCCCCTCTCTCTCTCTCTCTCTCTCTCTCTCTCTCTCTCTCTCTCTGTCTCTCTCTCTCCTCTCCTCTCTTTCCTCTCCTCTCTCTCTCCTCTCCTCTATCTCCTCTCTCTCTATCCCCTCTCTCTCTTCTCGTGATATTAAAATAGGTTTCACAGAGCATTCCAACATGGTTCCACAATGTTCCATAAATTCCAAATAAGTCAGTTTTTATGACATTCTGTTTTAGATTGAACATTATATTCTATTGCTGTTCACGCAATTTACATTTTACCATGTCTTAGAGCTCCTCAGAACATTTAGACTATGTTATATTTAAGTTTAGTCATGTTAGTCATACCACAAACATTCTCAGCATACAAATGTATGGCTCCTTAAAGCAGACTAGATTACATCTCCCTGTAGTGGTCTGGGTGTAGCTGGTGCAGAGGAGTCAGGCTCAGGACAGCAGAGATGTGTCCCTGTAGTGGTCTGGGTGTAGCTGGTGCAGAGGAGTCAGGCTCAGGACAGCAGAGATTTACATTTACATTTAAGTCATTTATCCAGAGCGACTTACAAATTGGTGCATTCACCTTATGACATCCAATGGAACAGTAGTGGGAGGGATTACTTTATCCTATCCTAGGTATTCCTTAAAGAGGTGGGGTTTCAGGTGTCTCCGGAAGGTGGTGATTGACTCCGCTGTCCTGGCGTCGTGAGGGAGTTTGTTCCACCATTGGGGGGCCAGAGCAGCGAACAGTTTTGACTGGGCTGAGCGGGAACTGTACTTCCTCAGTGGTAGGGAGGCGAGCAGGCCAGAGGTGGATGAACGCAGTGCCCTTGTTTGGGTGTAGGGCCTGATCAGAGCCTGGAGGTACTGAGGTGCCGTTCCCCTCACAGCTCTGTAGGCAAGCACCATGGTCTTGTAGCGGATGCGAGCTTCAACCTGCCCGCTTGACCCTATCCCCTCCTCTCTTCTCCAGACCATTTCCGGAGACCTTCTCCCTTACCTCACCTCGCTCATCAACTCATCCCTGACCGCTGGCTACGTCCCTTCCCTCTTCAAGAGAGCGAGAGTTGCACCCCTTCTGAAAAAACCTACACTCGATCCCTCCGATGTCAACAACTACAGACCAGTATCCCTTCTTTCTTTTCTCTCCAAAACTCTTGAACGTGCCGTCCTTGGCCAGCTCTCCCGCTATCTCTCTCAGAATGACCTTCTTGATCCAAATCAGTCAGGTTTCAAGACTAGTCATTCAACTGAGACTGCTCTTCTCTGTATCACGGAGGCGCTCCGCACTGCTAAAGCTAACTCTCTCTCCTCTGCTCTCATCCTTCTAGACCTATCGGCTGCCTTCAATACTGTGAACCATCAGATCCTCCTCTCCACCCTCTCCGAGTTGGGCATCTCCCGGCGCGGCCCACGCTTGGATTGCGTCCTACCTGACAGGTCGCTCCTACCAGGTGGCGTGGCGAGAATCCGTCTCACACCACGTGCTCTCACCACTGGTGTCCCCCAGGGCTCTGTTCTAGGCCCTCTCCTATTCTCGCTATACACCAAGTCACTTGGCTCTGTCATAACCTCACATGGTCTCTCCTATCATTGCTATGCAGACGACACACAATTAATCTTCTCCTTTCCCCTTCTGATGACCAGGTGGCGAATCGCATCTCTGCATGTCTGGCAGACATATCAGTGTGGATGACGGATCACCACCTCAAGCTGAACCTCGGCAAGACGGAGCTGCTCTTCCTAGGGGGGAAGGACTGCCCGTTCCATGATCTCGCCATCACGGTTGACAACTCCATTGTGTCCTCCTCCCAGAGCGCTAAGAACTTTGGCGTGATCCTGGACAACACCCTGTCGTTCTCAACTAACATCAAGGCGGTGGCCCGTTCCTGTAGGTTCATGCTCTACAACATCCGCAGAGTACGACCCTGCCTCACACAGGAAGCGGCGCAGGTCCTAATCCAGGCACTTGTCATCTCCCGTCTGGATTACTGCAACTCACTGTTGGCTGGGCTCCCTGCCTGTGCCATTAAACCCCTACAACTCATCCAGAACGCTGCAGCCCGTCTGGTGTTCAACCTTCCCAAGTTCTCTCATGTCACCCCGCTCCTCCGCTCCCTCCACTGGCTTCCAGTTGAAGCTCGCATCCGCTACAAGACCATGGTGCTTGCCTACGGAGCTGTGAGGGGAACGGCACCTCAGTACCTCCAGGCTCTGATCAGGCCCTACACCCAAACAAGGGCACTGCGTTCATCCACCTCTGGCCTGCTCGCCTCCCTACCACTGAGGAAGTACAGTTCCCCGCTCAGCCCAGTCAAAACTGTTCGCTGCTCTGGCCCCCAATGGTGGAACAAACTCCCTCACGACGCCAGGACAGCGGAGTCAATCACCACCTTCCGGAGACACCTGAAACCCCACCTCTTTAAGGAATACCTAGGATAGGATAAAGTAATCCCTCTCACCCCCTCCCCTTAAACGATTTAGATGCACTACTGTTCCACTGGATGTCATAAGGTGAATGCACCAATTTGTAAGTCGCTCTGGATAAGAGCGTCTGCTAAATGACTTAAATGTAAATGTAAATGTAGTGGTTAGAGTGTAGGGGGGAGGCAGGTAGCCTAGTGGTTAGAGTGTAGAGGGGGGGCAGGTAGCCTAGTGGTTAGAGTGTAGGGGGCAGGTAGCCTAGTGGTTAAAATGTAGATGGGGGCTGGTAGCCTAGTGGTTAGAGTGTAGGGGGGCAGGTAGCCTAGTGGTTAGAGTGTAGGGGGGGACAGGTAGCCTAGTGGTTAGAGTGTAGGGGGGCAGGTAGCCTAGTGGTTAAAATGTAGATGGGGGCTGGTAGCCTAGTGGTTAGAGTGTAGAGGGGGTAGCCTAGTGGTTAGAGTGTAGGGGGCAGGTAGCCTAGTGGTTAAAGTGTAGAGGGGGCTGGTAGCCTAGTGGTTAGAGTGTAGAGGGGGGCAGGTAGCCTAGTGGTTAGAGTGTAGATGGGGGGGGTAGCAATGTGGTTAGAGTGTAGGGGGCAGGTAGCCTAGTGGTTAAAGTGTAGAGGGGGGCTGGTAGCCTAGTGGTTAGAGTGTAGAGGGGGGGAGGTAGCCTAGTGGTTAGAGTGTAGAGGGGCAGGTAGCCTAGTGGTTAGAGTGTAGAGGGGGCAGGTAGCCTAGTGGTTAAAGTGTAGAGGGGCTGGTAGCCTAGTGGTTAGAGTGTAGAGGGGGGGCAGGTAGCCTAGTGGTTAGAGTGTAGAGGGGGGTGGTAGCCTAGTGGTTAGAGTGTAGGGGGAAGGTAGCCTAGTGGTTAAAGTGTAGAGGGGGACTGGTAGCCTAGTGGTTAGAGTGTAGAGGGGGCAGGTAGCCTAGTGGTTAGAGTGTAGAGGGGGGTGGGCAGGTAGCCTAGTGGTTAGAGTGTAGGGGGCAGGTAGCCTAGTGGTTAGAGTGTAGGGGGGGGTGTAGCCTAGTGGTTAGAGTGTAGAGGGGGGTGTAGCCTAGTGGTTAGAGTGTAGAGGGGGGTGTAGCCTAGTGGTTAGAGTGTAGAGGGGGTGTAGCCTAGTGGTTAGAGTGTAGAGGGGGGGGTGTAGCCTAGTGGTTAGAGTGTAGAGGGGGGGCAGGTAGCCTAGTGGTTAGAGTGTAGATGGGGGGGTGTATCCTAGTGGTTAGAGTGTAGAGGGGGGCAGGTAGCCTAGTGGTTAGAGTGTAGGGGGCAGGTAGCCTAGTGGTTAAAGTGTAGAGGGGGCTGGTAGCCTAGTGGTTAGAGTGTAGAGGGGGGAAGGTAGCCTAGTGGTTAGAGTGTAGGGGGGCAGGTAGCCTAGTGGTTAAAGTGTAGAGGGGGCTGGTAGCCTAGTGGTTAGAGTGTAGAGGGGGGCAGGTAGCCTAGTGGTTAGAGTGTAGGGGGCCAGTTAGCCTAGTGGTTAAAGTGTAGAGGGGGCTGGTAGCCTAGTGGTTAGAGTGTAGAGGGGGTGCAGGTAGCCTAGTGGTTAGAGTGTAGGGGCAGGTAGCCTAGTGGTTAGAGTGTAGGGGGCAGGTAGCCTAGTGGTTAGAGTGTAGAGGCGGCAGGTAGCCTAGTGGTTAGAGTGTGGAGGGGGCAGGTAGCCTAGTGGTTAGAGTGTAGAGGGGGGCAGGTAGCCTAGTGGTTAGAGTGTAGAGGGGGGCAGGTAGCCTAGTGGTTAGAGTGTAGAGGGGGGCAGGTAGCCTAGTAGTTAGAGTGTAGGGGGCAGGTAGCCTAGTGGTTAGAGTGTAGAGGGGGCAGGTAGCCTAGTGGTTAGAGTGTAGAGGGGGGGGCAGGTAGCCTAGTGGTTAGAGTGTAGGGGGCAGGTAGCCTAGTGGTTAGAGTGTAGAGGGGGTCAGGTAGCCTAGTGGTTAGAGTGTAGGGGGGCAGGTAGCCTAGTGGTTAGAGTGTAGAGGCGGCAGGTAGCCTAGTCGTTAGAGTGTGGAGGGGCAGGTAGCCTAGTGGTTAGAGTGTAGAGGCGGCAGGTAGCTTAGTGGTTAGAGTGTAGAGGAGGCAGGTAGCTTAGTGGTTAGAGTGTAGAGGAGGCAGGTAGCTTAGTGGTTAGAGTGTAGAGGGGGGCAGGTAGCCTAGTGGTTAGAGTGTAGAGGGGGGCAGGTAGCCTAGTGGTTAGAGTGTAGAGGGGGTAGCCTAGTGGTTAGAGTCTCAAGGGGGGCAGGTAGCCTAGTGGTTAAAGTGTAAAGGGGGCTGGTAGCCTAGTGGTTAGAGTGTAGAGGGGGGCAGGTAGCCTAGTGGTTAGAGTGTAGGGGGCAGGTAGCCTAGTGGTTAGAGTGTAGAGGGGGCAGGTAGCCTAGTGGTTAGAGTGTAGAGGAGGCAGGTAGCTTAGTGGTTAGAGTGTAGAGGAGGCAGGTAGCCTAGTGGTTAGAGTGTAGAGGAGGCAGGTAGCTTAGTGGTTAGAATGTAGAGGAGGCAGGTAGCCTAGTGGTTAGAGTGTAGAGGGGGGCAGGTAGCCTAGTGGTTAGAGTGTAGAGGGGGGCAGGTAGCCTAGTGGTTAGAGTGTAGGGGGCAGGTAGCCTAGTGGTTAGAGTGTAGAGGGCAGGTAGCCCAGTGGTTAGAGTGTAGAGGGGGCAGGTAGCCTAGTGGTTAGAGTGTAGGGGGCAGGTAGCCTAGTGGTTAGAGTGTAGAGGGGGGCAGGTAGCCTAGTGGTTAGAGTGTAGAGGGGGCAGGTAGCCTAGTGGTTAGAGTGTAGAGGGGGCAGGTAGCCTAGTGGTTAGAGGGTAGAGGGGGGGGACAGGTATTCTAGTGGTTAGAGTGTAGAGGGGGGGGCAGGTAGCCTAGTGGTTAGAGTGTAGAGGGGGGGCAGGTAGCCTAGTGGTTAAAGTGTAGAGGGGGCAGGTAGCCTAGTGGTTAGAGTGTAGGGGGGCAGGTAGCCTAGTGGTTAGAGTGTAGAGGGGGCAGGTAGCCTAGTGGTTAGAGTGTAGAGGGGGGCAGGTAGCCTAGTGGTTAGAGTGTAGGGGGCAGGTAGCCTAGTGGTTAGAGGGTAGAGGGGACAGGTAGCCTAGTGGTTAGAGTGTAGAGGGGGGGGCAGGTAGCCTAGTGGTTAGAGTGTAGAGGGGGGGCAGGTAGCCCTAGTGGTTAAAGTGTAGAGGGGGCAGGTAGCTTAGTGGTTAGAGTGTAGAGGCAGGTAGCCTAGTGGTTAGAGTGTAGAGGGGGCAGGTAGCTTAGTGGTTAGAATGTAGAGGAGGCAGGTAGCCTAGTGGTTAGAGTGTAGAGGGGGCAGGTAGCCTAGTGGTTAGAGTGTAGAGGGGGCAGGTAGCCTAGTGGTTAGAGTGTAGGGGGGCAGGTAGCCTAGTGGTTAGAGTGTAGAGGGGGCAGGTAGCCCAGTGGTTAGAGTGTAGAGGGGGCAGGTAGCCTAGTGGTTAGAGTGTGGGGGGCAGGTAGCCTAGTGGTTAGAGTGTAGAGGGGGGCAGGTAGCCTAGTGGTTAGAGTGTAGAGGGGGGGCAGGTAGCCTAGTGGTTAGAGTGTAGGGGGCAGGTAGCCTAGTGGTTAGAGGGTAGAGTGGGGGGGACAGGTATTCTAGTGGTTAGAGTGTAGAGGGGGCAGGTAGCCTAGTGGTTAGAGTGTAGAGGGGGGGGCAGGTAGCCTAGTGGTTAAAGTGTAGAGGGGGCAGGTAGCCTAGTGGTTAGAGTGTAGGGGGCAGGTAGCCTAGTGGTTAGAGTGTAGAGGGGGGGCAGGTAGCCTAGTGGTTAGAGTGTAGAGGGGGGCAGGTAGCCTAGTGGTTAGAGTGTAGGGGGGCAGGTAGCCTAGTGGTTAGAGTGTAGAGGGGGGGCAGGTATTCTAGTGGTTAGGAGTGTAGAGGGGGCAGGTAGCCTAGTGGTTAGAGTGTAGAGGGGGGGCAGGTAGCCTAGTGGTTAAAGTGTAGAGGGGGCAGGTAGCCTAGTGGTTAGAGTGTAGGGGGCAGGTAGCCTAGTGGTTAGAGTGTAGAGGGGGGCAGGTAGCCTAGTGGTTAGAGTGTAGAGGGGGGGCAGGTAGCCTAGTGGTTAGAGTGTAGGGGGCAGGTAGCCTAGTGGTTAGAGGGTAGAGGGGGGACAGGTAGCCCTAGTGGTTAGAGTGTAGAGGGGGCAGGTAGCCTAGTGGTTAGAGTGTAGAGGGGGGCAGGTAGCCTAGTGGTTAAAGTGTAGAGGGGGCTGGTAGCCTAGTGGTTAGAGTGTAGAGGGGTCAGGTAGCCTAGTGGTTAGAGTGTAGGGGGCAGGTAGCCTAGTGGTTAGAGTGTAGAGGGGGCAGGTAGCCTAGTGGTTAGAGTGTAGGGGGGCAGGTAGCCTAGTGGTTAGAGTGTAGAGGGGGGGCAGGTAGCCTAGTGGTTAAAGTGTAGAGGGGGCTGGTAGCCTAGTGGTTAGAGTGTAGAGGGGGTCAGGTAGCCTAGTGGTTAGAGTGTAGGGGGGCAGGTAGCCTAGTGGTTAGAGTGTAGAGGGGGCAGGTAGCCTAGTGGTTAGAGTGTAGAGGGGGGGGCAGGTAGCCTAGTGGTTAGAGGGTAGAGGGGGGGACAGGTATTCTAGTGGTTAGAGTGTAGAGGGGGGAGGCAGGTAGCCTAGTGGTTAGAGTGTAGAGGGGGGCAGGTAGCCTAGTGGTTAAAGTGTAGGGGGGGCAGGTAGCCTAGTGGTTAGAGTGTAGAGGGGGCAGGTAGCCTAGTGGTTAGAGTGTAGAGGGGGGCAGGTAGCCTAGTGGTTAGAGTGTAGAGGGGGCAGGTAGCCTAGTGGTTAGAGTGTAGGGGGCAGGTAGCCTAGTGGTTAGAGGGTAGAGGGGGGACAGGTATTCTAGTGGTTAGAGTGTAGAGGGGGGCAGGTAGCCTAGTGGTTAGAGTGTAGAGGGGGGGCAGGTAGCCTAGTGGTTAAAGTGTAGAGGGGGCAGGTAGCCTAGTGGTTAGAGTGTAGGGGGCAGGTAGCCTAGTGGTTAGAGTGTAGAGGGGGCAGGTAGCCTAGTGGTTAGAGTGTAGAGGGGGGGGGTAGCCTAGTGGTTAGAGTGTAGGGGGCAGGTAGCCTAGTGGTTAGAGGGTAGAGGGGGGACAGGTAGCCTAGTGGTTAGAGTGTAGAGGGGGGGCAGGTAGCCTAGTGGTTAGAGTGTAGAGGGGGCAGGTAGCCTAGTGGTTAAAGTGTAGAGGGGGCTGGTAGCCTAGTGGTTAGAGTGTAGAGGGGGGTCAGGTAGCCTAGTGGTTAGAGTGTAGGGGGCAGGTAGCCTAGTGGTTAGAGTGTAGAGGGGGGCAGGTAGCCTAGTGGTTAGAGTGTAGGGGGGCAGGTAGCCTAGTGGTTAGAGTGTAGAGGGGGCAGGTAGCCTAGTGGTTAAAGTGTAGAGGGGGCTGGTAGCCTAGTGGTTAGAGTGTAGAGGGGGGTCAGGTAGCCTAGTGGTTAGAGTGTAGGGGGGCAGGTAGCCTAGTGGTTAGAGTGTAGAGGGGGGCAGGTAGCCTAGTGGTTAGAGTGTAGAGGGGGGGGGGCAGGTAGCCTAGTGGTTAAAGTGTAGAGGGGGGCTGGTAGCCTAGTGGTTAGAGTGTTGGGCCAGTAACCGAAAGGTTGCTGGATTGAATCCCTAAGCTGACAAGATACAAATCTGTCATTCTGCCGCTGAACAAGGTAGTCAACCCACTGTTCCCCTGGGCGCTGAAGATGTGGATGTCAATTAAGGCAGCCCCCTCCCCCGCACCAGTTGTCCATCTGACTAGGTGTGTTGCTCCTCTAACCAGACTGGAACAACAACAATCTCAAAATGGTTTCATTTGAGGTGATATAGATATATATTTTAATATATTTCATAGGAAATTTGGAGAGGTTGCTCTTTATCCTTCCATCCTTCTCTGTCAAACCCTCAAAGCAGAAATGTGGATATGTGGTTTCTGGAGCATCTAAATACATATATTAAGAGTTGTTTCGAAGCATCTACAGGGTTCATTCAGGGATGTGTGTTGTTGACCACCTTGATGGCATAGGACATTGGTGGTATCTGTCTCTATAGTTACAACAAGCTGCTGAAGGCAGGGAGGGAGCTGGAAAGATGACTTCTCCATGAGCACATGTCTAGGATGTGATATGTTTACAATATAAAATTAATGTGGATAGCGACAAATGAATGGAGATGAATGGCGACAAGACATTGAATATCCCTTTGAACACGGTGAGGTTATTCATTACACTGTGGTTGGTGTATCACCCAGTCACTACAAAGATACAGGCGTCCTTCCTAACTTAGTTGCCGGAGAGGAAGGAAACCACTCAATATTGTCACAATGAGGCTAATGGTGACTTTAAAACAGTTAGAGTTTAATAGCTGTGATAGGAGAAACCTGACCATGGATCAACATTGTAGTTACTCCACAACACTAACCTAAATGACAGAGTGGAAAGAAGGAAGCTTGTACACATTTTGTCCTGAATACAAAGGGTTATGTTTGGGGCAAATCCAATACAACACATTGCTGAGTATCATCATATTTTGGAGTTTCTTACAGGACCAAGACGACAGTGAATGTGTCAAATTACAGTTTTGACTTAAATCTTTAAATCTGCTTGAAAATATATGACAAGACGTGAAATGTGATATTTGGTATTTTATTAGGATCCCCATTAGCTGTTGCAAAAGCAGCAGCTGCTCTTTCTGGGGTCCACACAGAACACAGAGCACAGAACACAGAACACAGAGCACAGAGCACAGAGCACAGAACACAGAGCACAGAGCACAGAGCACAGAGCACAGAACACAGAGCACAGAACACAGAGCACAGAGCACAGAGCACAGAACACAGAGCACAGAGCACAGAACACAGAGCACAGAACACAGAGCACAGAACACAGAACACGAAACATGAAATATGATACAGAATGACATAATACAGAACATCAATAGACAAGAACAGCTCAATGACAGAACTACATACATTTTTAAAGGCACACATAGCCTAGATATCAATGCATACACACAAATGATTTAGGTCAAATAGCAGTGAGGTGTTGATTTATCTGTTTTTTGAAACCAGGTTTGCTGTTTTATTGAGCAATATGAGATGGTAGGAAGTTCCATGTGATAGTAACAGGGTTCTTCCGTCAAAGGAGAGGCGGACCAATACGCAGCGTGGTTGAAGTTCATGATTTTTTAATAAGAAAAACTATACATGAACAAACTTCAAAACAATAAATGTGAAAAGCCGAAACCAGTCCCGTGTGGTACAAACACTGACACAGGAGACAATCACCCACAAAACCCAACACCAAACAGGCTACCTAAATATGGTTCCCAATCAGAGACAATGACTAACACCTGCCTCTGATTGAGAACCATATCAGACCAAACACAGAAACAGACAAACTAGACATGTAACATAGAATGCCCACTCAGATCACACCCTGACCAAACAAAACATAGACACATACAAAGCAAACTATGGTCAGGGTGTGACAGCAATAAGGGCTCTATATAATACTGTACGTTTTCTTGAACTTGTTCTGGATTTGGGGACTATGAAAAGACCCCTGGTGGCATGTCTGGTGGGATAAGTGTGTGTGTCATAGCTGTGTGTAAGTTGACTATGCAAACAATTTGGAATTTTCAACACATTAAGGTTTCTTACAAAAAGAAGAAGTGATGCAGTCAGTCTCTCCTCAACTCCAAGAGAGACGGCAGGCATAGTATTTATATCTGCCCTCTGACATTTAATTAAGAGCAAACGTGTCGCTCTGTTCTGGGCCAGCTGCAGCTTAATAACTAGGTTTTTCCTTGCAGCGCTGGACCACATGACCGGACAATAATCAAGATTAGACTAAACTAGAAGCTGCAGAACCTGCTTTGAGGAGTGTGGTGTCAAAACAGCAGAGCATCTCTTTATTACGGACAGACCTCTCCCCATCTCTATATTACTGACAGACCTCTCCCTATCTTTACAACCACTGAATCTATATGTTTTGACCATGACTGTTTACAATCTACGGTCTAGCAATGATCAACAACCAATTTGACAGAGGTTGAAGACTTTTGAAAAGAATAACGGACAAATGTTGCACAATCCAGGTGTGCAAAGCTCTTAGAGACTCAGTCCAGAATGACTCACAGCTGTAAACGAAGGGGGTTCTAACATGTATTGACTCAGTGTATACTTGTGTAAATTAGAATTTTCACTAAATTTGCAAACATTTCCCAAAACATGCTTTCACTTTGCCATTATGCTCTGATGTGTATAGATGAGTGAGAAACAAAAAATACATTTAATCCATTTTGAAATCAGGCTGTAACACAACAAAGTAAAAGTCAAGGCACTTTCTGGATACATATTTTACTCATCAATATGTACAGTATATACAGTATATATATACAGTATATATACAGTATATATATATAGAGAGAGATATTTTACTCATGTTATGTATATACAGTATATATATATAGATATATTTTACTCATCAATATAGTGTTTTGTTATGTATTTTTTATTTTTTTATTTTAGTAATTCCGATATCCAAGAAAAGCCCCCTTTTAACTTCTCTAGGGTATAGGGCAGCATTCGGAATTTTGGATGAAAAGCATGCCCTAATTAAACAGCCTGCTACTCGGGCCCAGAAGATATGATATGCATATAACTGGTAGATTTGGATAGTAAGGGAACACCCCCCTGAAATGTAAAAAAAAAAAAAGGGAAGTCATTGGCACTGGACAAACCATATACACGGTGTCCAATACCACTCAATTCGGCGTTGTTTCGTTCAAAGTTGATTGCAAATGCCAAGTGTAACACTGCAAAAATCCAACAGTGCGCTCCACCGTGATTTTTCATATTGTAACACAAGTCAACATCCGAAAGTAACATTTTCAAAAATGTATCACGCCCTTAAAAAAGTGCTTTTTGGACCATTTTTTGAAATAGTTTCGTTTTTTTGGGGGCAATTAAACATGTGTAAGAACTGTATGAATATACTTTTGTCCAATTATATTATCATAATTATTATTATTTATTTTTTTAATTTTCTTGTACAAAGGCATCTGTTTTGTCCATTTGCAATATGATTTCATAGGAAGTCAAAAGTCAAAGTCAAAAGTAACTTTTTTGGGGGGGCCAAATGCCATAAGAAATGTCCAAATGCAATATGAAAGATTTGAAAGTGTCAAATCAGGATTTATGTCCATTTGCCATGTACCATCAATAATTTGACATGCTCAAAAATACTGCAGAAATGCCAAATTGACTGACCTGATGAACTCGGGATGGCTGGGCAGTGATAGTGGTTCCTCTCCATCGGTCGTTGTGTGGATTTCATCATGTCCATTTGGTGATGTTTTTTCACTGTTGAATTATATTGCAAATGCACGTGCATTTGCAATATGGTTCAATGGGCATTTACCATAAGAAATTTGACATGCTCAAAAATCCTGCAGGAATTCGAAATTGACTGGCCCGATGAACTCGGGATGGCTGGGCAGTGATTCTGGTTCATCTCAATCGCTCGTTAGGGTTGATTTCAGAATGTCACTTTGGTGATGGTACCTCACTGTTTAAACATCTTGCAAATGGACAAGAGTCACCAGCAAGTCACCGTCCATCAGTCAATTAGATATCATTCTGACACCAAACTGATACAAAGGACACTAAACCAACTTTTTTCAACTAATTTAGTAGCCAACTATCACATACTTCAGAGCTGGCCCAAAATTCACAACGCCTTCGGTTCAAACCATTAAAAAAAAACATAAAACACGTAGTTACGTTCTAGCTGCGGGTCCATTTCTTATGTTATGTGTAGGCCTAGCTGAGGCGACCCTGAATGCCAAGTTTCGGCTCGATCGGTCATTTGGTGTCCGAGCAAAACCCTAATTGATGCTGAAAATCCACTTTTTTCCATGACTTGCTACGGGGTCCTTGAATGAGCTATCGGACAAAAACGTTGGGGTCTGTCTATATGGGCCGAGACGGTCGCAATGCACCTAGTCTTGCGACTCTGGGCCATTTCTAAATGTTGTCATTTTCGTGATGCAAAAATGAATTGAAGTCATTGCAAATGTACGAGGCTGTTTCTCGGTCCGAGAACCTTCTAGAGCCACATAACTCACCACACACTATCGACCTGAGATCTAGAACAGGATTCTAAAGTTTCGGAACTCTAGGTCTGACGGTTCTTTAAAAGTTCCAACAAGGAACTTATGCAGGCAGTGTATGTCTCTACGCACCCCAATGGGTCCCTACTTCCATGCTGTGTGTGTGTGTGATTTAGTTTTCCTTTGAAATTTTATGGGAAAAATTACTGATTTACAGTTCATGGGGGTTGCCTAATCAATCACATATATGAAGTTTTGGAAAGATCTGACTTTTTTAACCCCTCGAAACAGCCCCTGAGACACCAATTATGGCACTTCCGGTTTGCACAGGAAGCTATAAGTCAACACATATCCTCATTGGGGTATGCTTTTACAGAATCCTGAGTTTTAAGTCCTTACGTTAAGAACTGACTGATTTACACAGGGTTGAATGCACTATGTCTATCAAACTGCAGGCAGGGTATGGATATACACTTTTAGGGCGATTTTAACCACTTCCGGTTGGTCCAGGAAGCTTAGAATCAACACAGGTAGACCTCATGTCTAGTGTGCCTGATGGACTGTAACCGAAGACAGGTTCATACGGCATTCATAACCCATATAGGCTTCAGGTTGAATTTAGGGGTGCAGGCAATGTATTCCTATGGGGAGAGAAGTCAATGCAAACTGTTTGAAGTAAACACCTTCTTTTAAAAGTTAAGGGTTAATGCCACATGGTCAAGGTTAGGCTTGCACGGATCGGAAGGACCATAGGAACATACCTGAGTTTGAATTGTGCTTCTCACCCTAACGGTTCTCTCTCTGTCACCCAAAAGCAAGTGACGTTGTGGGGCAGGCTTCATTTTGGGCCTACTTTTCTCATGGTCGCTGCGCTCAGACCGAGCGAGCTATGGTCAAGCAGGATATCTCGTTGAACTCGACACGGCCTAGAGATTATGTTTATGCCATTGCCTGCTCTCTGTGTCTTTGAGCACCGCACTTTTTAACTCCATCCTTACTGTGTGTGTGTTTGAGAGCTTTTCTTTGACATCTGTTGGGAGAAATGACTGATTTACAGTTCATGAGGTTTACCTAGTCACACATATGAAGTTTTGGAGAGATGTGACTTTTCTAACCCTTCAAAACAGACAGTGTGACCCAATTAAAGGCACTTCTGGTTGGCACAAGAAGCTATAGGTAAACACATGTCTTGACTGAGGTAGCCTCTTACAGAATCCTGAGTTTTAAGTCTTTAAGTTAAGAATTGACTGATCTACACAGGGTTGAATGTAGTCATTTTTACCTTATGTACCTTAGGTTATGTACATCAAAACACCGGAGGACCTCAGGTACGTTCCTGAGGTCGAATTGTGCTTCTCACTCTAAAGGTTCTCCCACTGTCACCCAAAAGCAAATTCAATTTAGGGCCAGGCTTCATTTTGGGCCTACTTTTTTCAAGATCGCTGCACTCAGAGCGAGCTACGGTCAAGCGGGGCATCTTGTTGAACTCGGCACAGCCTTGAGAATATGGATATGCCATTGCAGGCTCTGTGTGTCTTTAAGCACCGCACTTTGTCACTCCATCCTTGCTGTGTGTGTGTGTGTGTGTCTGTGTGTGTGTGTGAGAGAGAGCTTTTCTTTCACATCTGTTGGGAGAAATTACTGACTTACAGTTCATGGGGCTTGCCTAATCACACATATGAAGTTTTGAAAAGATCTGACCTTTTTAACCCTTCGTAACAGCACCTATGACACCATTTTAAGGCACTTCTGGTTGACACAGGAAGCAGAAAGTGAACACACATCCTCCTTGGGGTAGGCAATTATATAATTTTGAGTTTTAAGTCTTTACGTTAAGAACTGACTTATTTACGGAGGGTTTAGTGAGGGTGTGTTATTTCAGAAAATCACAGAAAATCACAGAAATCTCGCAGAGCTCCGAAGCTTTAAAAAGATTCGTATGAACACGCTGCAACTGGATCTGTAACTTAAAAAAATATATATATTTTTGAACATCACCAATTTGACATTGTACGATTTCTCTTAAATGACCATAGATAAATGGCTGGTTCTTTTTTTTATTGACACCGGAAGTTCATTTACTTTGATGTGAAGCGGAAAAATTATTGCTTTAATCCCAGAAATGTGGTCATAACTCAAAAACGGTTGAGGCCTAGATGCCATCTTGTTCGGGGCCAACTGTCTAATGTGCCAAACCTATGCTCACCAAGTTTCATCTTCGAAATCTTTTCCGTTTAGGAGATAAGGCCACGTCGTGATTGGTGATCTTTTGTACATTTGCAATATGATTCCATTCGCCCTCTTGTGGGATTTACCGAGAGAGCGGAAGAATGACCATAATATGAAAATGTTATAAAACGGAAACCGAAAGTCCGAGAGAGTTCGTTTGACGAGTTCCTGGAAGATCCGGCCCTGCCGCACGGCCCGACGCCTCGAATAGAAACGTTGTCGGACGTCTAGTAAGGAACCGTACATTTGCAATGTGGGCTTTCTCACTAACCATATGGCAAATGTCAAATTGTTCCCTTAAGGTATGAAAACACTCTAAAGTTTCCAAAACTGTTAAAATAGTGTCTGTGAGTTTAAGAGAACTGATTTGGCAGGCGAAAACCTGAGACAAATCCATTCAGAAGTAGCTTTATGGGGGTTTTTGTAGTTTTTCATTCAATGCCATTACAGTATCCATTGACTTAGGACTCAAATTGCAGTTTCCATGCCTTCCACTAGATGTCAACAGTCTATAGAAATTGTTTTAGGTTTGTATTCTGATTAATGAGAGAGTAGGAGCAGTCTGAGTGAGTGGACCCTGCTGTGTCACAGAGCTTTTTCATGCGCACGACCAGAGTGTGCCTTTCTTGTTTACCTTTTATATTGACGACGTTATTGTCCGGTTTAAATATTATAGATCATTTAGGCTAAAAACAACCTGAGGATTGAATATAAACATCTATGAACTTTAGGGATACAATATGGATTTTTTGTCTGCCTGTTTTAACTTTGTTTGAGCCTGTGGATTACTGAAGAAAATGTGCGAACAGAACAGAGGTTTTTGGATATAAAGAGACTTTATCGAACAAAAGCAACATTTACTGAGTAAATTAATGTCTTCTGAGTGCCACCATATGAAGATCATCAAAGGTAAGTGATTAATTGTATCTCTATTTCTGAGTTGTATAACTCTTCTGCTGGTTACATTTTGTAATGATTTGCTGTTCTTAAATAATCGCAAGGTTTTGCCGTAAAGCATTTTTTAAAAATCTGACACCGTGGTTGGATTCACAAGAAGTTAATCTTTAAACCTATGTAAAATGTTTTATTTTCTGAATTTTTATAATGAGTATTTATGAATTTCAAATCAAATCAAATCAAATCTAATTTTATTTGTCACATACACATGGTTAGCAGATGTTAATGCGAGTGTAGTGAAATGCTTGTGCTTCAAATTCCGACAATGCAGTAATAACCAACAAGTAATTTAACTAACAATTCCAAAACTACTGTCTTATACACACAAGCGTAAGGGGATAAAGAATATGTACATAAAGATATAAGAATGAGTGATGGTACAGAGCGGCATAGGCAAGATACAGTAGATGGTATCGAGTACAGTATATTCATATGAGATGAGTATGTAAACAAAGTGGCATAGTTAAAGTGGCTAGTGATACATGTATTACATAAAGATGCAATAGATGATATAGAGTACAGTATATACGTATACATATGAGATGAATAATGTAGGGTATGTAAACACTATATTAGGGAGCATTGTTTAAAGTGGCTAGTGATATATTTTACATCATATTTTACATCATTTCCCATCAACTCCCATTATTAAAGTGGTTGGAGTTGAGTCAGTGTGTTGGCAGCAGCCACTCAATGTTAGTGGTGGCTGAATTTGAATTTGGCGCTCTGCAATCTCACTGGATGTTGGCAAGGTGGGACGAGAGGTTAATGGGTCAAATAACCAACCAATCGGCCTGTTATCAACCATTAGTAAACTTCTGGAAAACATTGTGTTTCACCAGATACAATGCTATTTTACAGTAAACACATTGACACCAGACTTTCAGCTGCTAGGGAAGGACATTCAACAAGCACAGCACTTACACAGATGACTGATGATTGGCTGAGAGAAATTAAAAAGTATTGTGGGGGCTGTTTTGTTAGACTTCAGTGTGGCTTTTGACATTATCGGTCATAGTCTGCTGCTGGAATACCCCCCCCACACATAAAGAGTTACCTGTACAGAACACAGAGGGTGTTATTTTATGGAAGCCTCTCCAACATAATACAGGTAGAATCAGGGTATTCCCCAGGGCAGCTGTTTAGGCCCTTAACTTTTTAAATTTTTTACTAATGGCATGCCACTAGCTTTGAGTAAAGCCAGTGTGTCTACGTATGTGGATGACTCAACACTGCACACGTCAGCTACTACAGTGACTGAAATGACTGCAACACCTAACAAAGAGCTGCAGTTAGTTTCAGAGTGGGTGGCAAGGAATAAATTAATCCTAAATATTTAAAATCACTAAACCTCAACTAAATCTTGTATTAAATAATGTGAGAAGTTGAGACTAAACTGCTTGGAGTAACCCTGGATTGTAAACTGTAATGGTCAAAACATAGTGATACAACAGTAACTAAGATGGGGAGAAGACTGTCAACAAAGCGCTACTCTACCTTCTTAGCAACACTGTGAACAAGGCAGGTCTTAGTTTGGTGCACCTGGACTATTGTTCAGTTGTGAAGTCAGGTGCCACAAAGAGGGAAAAACCTCTTAAAGAGGCTGTGAATTTTTTCAGCTTTTTGTTATAAATCGCGCAAAATTTCAACGTCCTGCTACTCATGCCAGGAATATAGTATATGCATATGATTAGTATATGTGGATAGAAGACACTCTGAAGTTTCTAAAACTGGTTAAATCATGTCTGTGACTATAACAGAATGTGTGGAGCAGGCAAAACCCCAAGGAAAACCCCTCACAAAAAACACACAAAAAATATCCCTCCGCCAGTCTCTGTATTGTCTATGGCAAGGCAAAATAGATAGGACCCAGTTTACAGTTCCTACAGCTTCCACACGATGTCGCCAGTCTTGGCAATTGGGTTGAAGTTAATCCTTGGTGAAATGAGAAATAGGCACTTCCTGTCATCGAGTACACAGGAGGAAGTTTTGAAAGAGAGAATATGGACCATGATTTCAAGACTTGCTGCTATTGAATACAGATTGTCCCATGATCAATTTGATCGATTATTAACGTTTACTAATACTTAAAGTTGGATTACAAAAGTAGTTTGAAGTGTTTTGTCAAAGTTTACAGGCAGATTTTTTCATTTAAAAAAAATGACGTTGCGTTTTGGAAAGCAGTTTTTTCCTGGATCAGACGGGCTTCATAAATGGACATTTTGGGTATACATGGACGGATTTAATAGAAAAAAAAGACCCAATTGTGATGTTTATGGACATATAGGAGTTCCAACAAAGAAGCTCGTCAAAGGTAATGAATGTTTTATATTTTATTTCTGTGTTTTGTGTAGCGCCGGCTACGCCAAATCTTTTGTTTACGTCCCATTTAGGTATTTCGGGGGGGGTGCATGCTATCAGATAATAGCTTCTCATGCTTTCGCCGAAAAACATTTAAAAAATCTGACATGTTGGCTAGATTCACAACGAGTGTAGCTTTAATTGAGTACCCTGCATGTGTGTTTTAATGAAAGTTTGAGTTGTATCAGGTACTATTAGTTGTCACTCTGAAATTTCCGCTGATGTTGATCCCTGTACAGGGACAGCAGCCATAAGACGTCTCCCTATCCTCAAGAGGTTCACACGGAGAGCATTAATGACATGCAGGTCAATCTCTCCTGGCTCAAAGTAGAAGAGAGATTGACTTCATCACTACTTGCGTTTGTAATAAGTATTGGCACGTTGAATGCACCAAGTTGTCTGTTTAAAACTTGTTAGGGATAGGGTCTAGTTTCCTTAATTTCCACCTGACTGACATGCCCAAAGTAAACAAAAGCCATATTAAACATATATCGGTAGCATTGGATAGAAAAGCACTTTGAAGTTTCTAAAAGTGTTCAAATAATGTCTGAGACTATAACAGAATTGATATGGCAAAAATCTGAAGAAAAACCAAGCGGAATGTTTTTATTTTTTATTAGGTTCCAGGCTCTTACAATGGAAAGCCTATGTAATGGGTCCTATGTAATTCCGTCTCCCATATTGCATTTCCTATGTCTTCCACTAAATGTCAAAAGTCTTTATTCAAGGTGTCAGGCTTGTTTTTTGAAAAACAAGCAAGAATTTTGAGTTTTGGTGAGACAACATCCGTTTGTTGCCGTGCGAGGTGAGAAGGCAGGGCGCGTGCTTAATCATTCCTGAACATACTGAACAACTTTTCCGTATGAAATATTAAAGTTTATTTACATTTTAGAGGATTAAATAGAAACGTCGTTTGACTTGATTAGAGGAAGTTAAGCATTTTGGACTCCTTTGTCTGCCTGTTGAACGAGTGGATTACTGAAATCGATGGCGCCAACTAAACATACTTTTAGGGATACAAAGAAGGATTATAGGGTACTCTACCTTTAACCAGAGCCTATAGGGAATAGGGTGCACTACCTTTAACTAGAGCCTATAGGGAATAGGGTGCACTACCTTTAACCAGAGCCTAAAACGACCATTCATGACCATTCATGTTGAAGCAGGGATCCTTGGGATTGAGATTGAAAACAGAGGAAGATCTAGATCTAAGATTTATTTAATAAATTAATTTTCTATTTGCCTGTGCTGGTTGAAATATATGTTGATGTGGGGGCGCCATCCTCAGACAATCGCATGGTTTTGTTTATTGTAAATTAGATTAACAAGAATGTAAGCTTTTAAACGATATAAGATCCTGAATGTTTAGTATTACGATTATTTATTTGAATTGCCTGCCCTCCAATTTCACCAGATGTTGTCGGCTGGTGTCCCGCTAGCAGGATGCCTATCCCTACAGCTCAGACACCCATGCATATCCAACGAGATGCCACCAGAGGTCTTTTTCACAGTCCCCAAGTCCGGAACAGACTATGACTACATGGAACTCTATTCCATATCGTGCATGAAGTACAATCAGATTAAACATGTAAGTACAAATATTCACCTTATAGAAAAGCACAGACTGTGAAGAGAGACACACAGGCAAAGATGCACTACACACACGTACACATGGATTTTGTGTTGTAGATATAAACCCCAGGAAGAGTAGCTGCTGTCTTGGCAGGAACTAATAGGGATCCATAATAAACCCCAGGAAGAGTAGCTGCTGCCTTGACAGGAAACCCCAGGAAGAGTAGCTGCTGCCTTGGCAGGAACTAATGGGCATCCATAATAAACCCCAGGAAGAGTAGCTGCTGCTTTGGCAGGAACTAATGGGGATCCATAATAAACCCCAGGAAGAGTAGCTGCTGCCTTGACAGGAACTAATGGGGATCCATAATAAACCCCAGGAAGAGTAGCTGCTGCCTTGACAGGAACTAATGGGGATCCATAATAAACCCCAGGAAGAGTAGCTGCTGCCTTGGCAGGAACTAATGGGGATCCATAATAAACCCCAGGAAGAGTAGCTGCTGCCTTGGCAGGAACTAATGGGGATCCATAATAAACCCCAGCAAGAGTAGCTGCTGCCTTGACAGGAACTAATGGGGATCCATAATAAACCCCAGGAAGAGTAGCTGCTGCCTTGGCAGGAACTAATGGGGATTAATAAACCCCAGGAAGAGTAGCTGCTGCCTTGGCAGGAACTAATGGGCATCCATAATAAACCCCAGGAAGAGTAGCTGCTGTCTTGGCAGGAACTAATAGGGATCCGTAATAAACCCCAGGAAGAGTAGCTGCTGTCTTGGCAGGAACTAATGGGGATCCGTAATAAACCCCAGGAAGAGTAGCTGCTGTCTTGGCAGGAACTAATGCCGTAATAAACCCCAGGAAGAGTAGCTGCTGCCTTGGCAGGAACTAATGGGCATCCGTAATAAACCCCAGGAAGAGTAGCTGCTGCCTTGGCAGGAACTAATAGGGATCCATAATAAACCCCAGGAAGAGTAGCTGCTGTCTTGGCAGGAACTAATGGGGATCCATAATAAACCCCAGGAAGAGTAGCTGCTGTCTTGGCAGGAACTAATGGGGATCCATAATAAACCCCAGGAAGAGTAGCTGCTGTCTTGGCAGGAACTAATGGGGATCCATAATAAACCCCAGGAAGAGTAGCTGCTGCCTTGGCAGGAACTAATGGGGATCCATAATAAACCCCAGGAAGAGTAGCTGCTGCCTTGGCAGGAACTAATGGGCATCCATAATAAACCCCAGGAAGAGTAGCTGCTGTCTTGGCAGGAACTAATGGGGATCCATAATAAACCCCAGGAAGAGTAGCTGCTGTCTTGGCAGGAACTAATGGGGATCCATAATAAACCCCAGGAAGAGTAGCTGCTGCCTTGGCAGGAACTAATGGGGATCCATAATAAACCCCAGGAAGAGTAGCTGCTGCCTTGGCAGGAACTAATGGGGATCCATAATAAACCCCAGGAAGAGTAGCTGCTGCCTTGGCAGGAACTAATGGGGATCCATAATAAACCCCAGCAAGAGTAGCTGCTGCCTTGACAGGAACTAATGGGGATCCATAATAAACCCCAGGAAGAGTAGCTGCTGCCTTGGCAGGAACTAATGGGGATCCATAATAAACCCCAGGAAGAGTAGCTGCTGCCTTGGCAGGAACTAATGGGCATCCATAATAAACCCCAGGAAGAGTAGCTGCTGTCTTGGCAGGAACTAATAGGGATCCGTAATAAACCCCAGGAAGAGTAGCTGCTGTCTTGGCAGGAACTAATGGGGATCCGTAATAAACCCCAGGAAGAGTAGCTGCTGTCTTGGCAGGAACTAATGGAGATCCGTAATAAACCCCAGGAAGAGTAGCTGCTGCCTTGGCAGGAACTAATGGGCATCCGTAATAAACCCCAGGAAGAGTAGCTGCTGCCTTGGCAGGAACTAATAGGGATCCATAATAAACCCCAGGAAGAGTAGCTGCTGTCTTGGCAGGAACTAATGGGGATCCATAATAAACCCCAGGAAGAGTAGCTGCTGTCTTGGCAGGAACTAATGGGGATCCATAATAAACCCCAGGAAGAGTAGCTGCTGTCTTGGCAGGAACTAATGGGGATCCATAATAAACCCCAGGAAGAGTAGCTGCTGCCTTGGCAGGAACTAATGGGGATCCATAATAAACCCCAGGAAGAGTAGCTGCTGCCTTGGCAGGAACTAATGGGCATCCATAATAAACCCCAGGAAGAGTAGCTGCTGTCTTGGCAGGAACTAATGGGGATCCATAATAAACCCCAGGAAGAGTAGCTGCTGTCTTGGCAGGAACTAATGGGGATCCATAATAAACCCCAGGAAGAGTAGCTGCTGTCTTGGCAGGAACTAATGGGGATCCATAATAAACCCCAGGAAGAGTAGCTGCTGCCTTGGCAGGAACTAATGGGGATCCATAATAAACCCCAGGAAGAGTAGCTGCTGCCTTGGCAGGAACTAATGGGCATCCATAATAAACCCCAGGAAGAGTAGCTGCTGCCTTGGCAGGAACTAATGGGGATCCATAATAAACCCCAGGAAGAGTAGCTGCTGTCTTGGCAGGAACTAATAGGGATCCATAATAAACCCCATGAATTGTGGTAATTCTACCATTCACTCGAAAAGGCAAAGCACACTGTGAAATTATATTAGAGGCATGGTGGGGGCGTTATAAGAATGACTTACCAAGAAAAATCAATTTAATCCATTGATGTTTTGACATCAAGCTGAATAAAAAAAATCACAAATCACAAATCACAAAATAAAAATGTGTTAAGTGCTCCAACTCCAATTAGTCATTTTGGATGTTTGTCCTGTTAAGCCTCTTATTCATTTTTTGTCATTGTTGTTGAGCATCACTCCTTTCCTTTGTTTGGTGAAACCTGAACTCTGGTCTATGCTAATATTAATTCATATTTGAGTTTGTTTCCATTGCTAGTTTTGAAGTATTTTCTAAATGCAAAAAAATACATAAAGAGCATGTGACAAAGCTTTGCAAATAATATGGTAATGTCCTGAACCTAAACACTGAGGGATCTTGTCAAGAGATACAAACCTAATGGCGTAATGGTTAAAAATACTATGAGGTGTTTTTACACAGCGTTTCCGGGCGTTTCCTGTGGCTCCATGTGGGGTCGACCTGTTTTGAAAACGGGGTCGCGAGAGAAACTGAAATAAAAATGTTTAAAAGTAATAAACAGAGCGGTTTCTGTTTTCTTCCAACAATTGTGGCTCTATTGTCACGCTGGTGTAAAGGATTTGGAGACAGACATCATCTGGGTTTTTAATACACGCTAAACGAACACATGTACAAAATAACAGGGATGTACCTTTGTTGGCAAATTTTGTCATCAAAGAAAAAAAAAGATTTACAATTCCCGAGTCGAATGACCATTCAGTCTGACTTCCCAGGTGCCCTTGTGGTTAACCACCGTCACCGATTCCTTCCAAACAACTCATTATTGAATCTCCTGCGTCTTGTGTAACGTTTCTGTCCAATGGCTGATGAGCATCGATATACATTTTATCTATATTTTCTCTGAATTATCTCTCTTCATATGACAAGAACTAAAAAGGATTGGCCAATAGACTTGATTCAGGATGATGACCGCTAGCTAAGATTGTGAAAGTATGATGTTGAAATGATCAGTCCAATCAAAGCAACTGTACACATCACGTGATTTCATCTGTGGCCAATGACCTTGAGCCTTCTTGGAAGGGCACGTATAATATAACTGGTAGGACCCAAAGGGATGACATTTTAGATGTCTACCATCACTAAAGGACTGAAGTTAGGTGATTACGCAACGTCCCCATGAGTGACAGAATACTGAGCCAATCACGGCAAAATGCTCCTATTTTCTGCTGGCCCGCCCCACCACCACAGAAAGGCGCTACATAATATTTTTTTAAACAATTTTTTGCTATAAATGTTGGTCTCAAAACTCTGTCCCACCTGCCCTGAATGGCGGGTCGCCACTGGACCCACATACACACTGGGCCAGTGTAAAATGTAACAATGTTAGTGTTGATTCAAAACAGGAGAATACAGGGAATAGGGTACTCTACCTTTAACCAGAGCCCTGTGTAAGGAATAGGGTACTCTACCTTTAACCATATCCTATAGGGAATAGGGTGCACTACCTTTAACCAGAGCCTATAGGGAATAGGGTGAACTACCTTTAACCAGGGCCTATAGGGAATAGGGTGGACTACCTTTAACCATAGCCCTGTGTAGGGAATAGGGTGCACTACCTTTAACCAGAGTCTATAGGGAATAGGGTACACTACCTTTAACCAGAGCCCTGTGTAAGGAATAGGGTACTCTACCTTTAACCAGAGCCTATAGGGAATAGGGTGCACTACCTTTAACCAGAGCCCTGTGTAAGGAATAGGGTACTCTACCTTTAACCAGAGCCCTGTGTAAGGAATAGGGTACTCTACCTTTAACCAGGGCCTATAGGGAATAGGGTACACTACCTTTAAGGAGGGCCTATAGGGAATAGGGAGCACTACCTTTAACCAGGGCCTATAGGGAATAGGGTACACTAACCTTAACCAGAGCATATAGGGAATAGGGTGCACTACCTTTAACCAGAGCCTATAGGGAATAGGGTACTCTACCTTTAACCAGGGCCTATAGGGAATAGGGTACACTACCTTTAACCAGAGCCTATAGGGAATAGGGTGCACTACCTTTAACCAGAGCCTATAAGGAATAGGGAGCACTACCTTTAACCAGAGCCTATAGGGAATAGGGTGCACTACCTTTAACCAGAGCCTATAGGGAATAGGGTGCACTACCTTTAACCAGAGCCTATAGGGAATAGGGTACTCTACCTTTAACCAGAGCCTATAGGGAATAGGGTGCACTACCTTTAACTAGAGCCTATAGGGAATAGGGTGCACTACCTTTAACCAGAGCCTATAGGGAATAGGGTAAACTACCTTTAACTAGAGCCTATAGGGAATAGGGTGCACTACCTTTAACCAGAGCCTATAGGGAATAGGGTGCACTACCTTTAACTAGAGCCTATAGGGAATAATGTGTGTCAGAATGTATGCCAATCTCTCTCTCTCTCTCTCTCTCTCTCTCTCTCTCTCTCTCTCTCTCTCTCTCTCTGTCTCTCTCTCTCTCTCTCTCTGTCTCTCTCTCTCTCTCTCTCTGTCTCTCTCTGTCTCTCTCTCTCTGTCTCTCTCTCTCTCTCTCTCTCTCTCTCTCTCTCTCTCTCTCTCTCTCTCTCTCTCTCTGTCTCTCTCTCTCTCTCTCTCTCTCTCTGTCTCTCTCTCTCTCTGTCTCTCTCTGTCTCTGTCTCTCTCTCTCTCTCTCGATATATATATATATATATATATATATATATATATATATATATATACAGTGTTGTAACGATGTACAAAAAGTACAAAAGGGAAAATGCATAAGCATAAATATGGGTTGTATTTACAGTGGTGTTTGTTCCCTACTGGTTGCCCTTTTCTCATGGCAACAGGTCACACATCTAGCTGCTGTGATGGCACACTGTGGTATTTCACCCAGTAGATATCGGAGTTTATCATTATTGGGTTTGTTTTCAAATTCTTTGTGGGCCTGTGTAATCTGAGGGAAATATGTGTCTCTAATATGGTCATACATTGGGCAGGAGGTTAGGAAGTGCAGTTTCCACCTCATTTTGTGGGCAGTGAGCACATAGCCTGTCCTATCTTGAGAGCCAGGTCTGCCTTCTGCAGTCTTTATCAATAGCAGGGCTATACCATTCTAGTTAGCTCTACTTTCCAATGTGTCAAGTAATTCTCTTTTTGTTTTCTCATGATTTGGTTGGGTCTAATTGTGTTGCTGTCCTGTCTCTCTCCCTCTCTCCCTCTCTTTATCTCTCTATATGTATTCCCATTAAAAACATGATTCCTCTGTTTCTAAGTAGGTCACAACACCTCCGCCTCTCCCTCCCTCCGTCTCTTTCACTTCTCTCCCCAGTCTTCTATCTTCTCCCTCCCTCTCTCCTTCGCTTTTCCAGTCTATTCTCTTCGCTTCTCTACCGTCCCTCCCTTACCCAATTTTCTCTCCTCTTTACCTTTCTCCACCTCTCTCACTCTGTTGCAGCATCTTCATTATCATCTCTCTTCCCCTGTCGTCATCCCTCCCTTCCCCTCCGCCTCATCACCAACTCATCACCCTCCCTTCCCATCCTTCCCCTGACTCCAACCCAATCCCTTCCCATCCTTCTCCTGCCTCCAACCCAATCCCTTCCCATCCTTCCCCTGACTCCAACCCAATCCCTTCCCATCCTTCCCTGACTCCCATCCTTCCCCTGACTCCAACCCAATCCCTTCCCATCCTTCTCCTGACTCCAACCCAATCCCTTCCCATCCTTCTCCTGACTCCAAACCAATCCCTTCCCATCCTTCCCCTGACTCCAACCCAATCCCTTCCCATCCTTCTCCTGACTCCAACCCAATCCTTCCCCTGACTCCAACCCAATCCCTTCCCATCCTTCTCCTGACTCCAACCCAATCCCTTCCCATCCTTCTCCTGACTCCAACCCAATCCCTTCCCATCCTTCTCCTGACTCCAACCCAATCCCTTCCCATCCTTCTCCTGACTCCAACCCAATCCAATCCCATCCTTCCTCTGACTCCAACCCAATCCCTTCCCATCCTTCCCCTGTCATCACCCTCCCTTCCCATCCTTCCTCTGTCATCATCCCTCCATTCCATCCTTCCCCTGACTCCAACCCAATCCATTCCATCCTTCCTCTGTCATCATCCCTCCATTCCATCCTTCCCCTGACTCCAACCCAATCCATTCCATCCTTCCTCTGTCATCATCCCTCCATTCCATCCTTCCCCTGACTCCAACCCAATCCCTTCCCATCCTTCTCCTGACTCCAAACCAAATCCTTCCCTGACTCCAACCCAATCCTTCCCATCCTGTCACTCAACCCTTCCCCTTCCCATCCTTCCTCTGTCATCCCTTCCCATCCCTCCATTCCATCCTTCCCTGACTCCAACCCAATCCATTCCATCCTTCCTCTGTCATCATCCCTCCATTCCATCCTTCCCCTGACTCCAACCCAATCCATTCCATCCTTCCTCTGTCATCATCCCTCCATTCCTTCCTTCCCCTGACTCCAACCCAATCCATTCCATCCTTCCCCTGACTCCAACCCAATCCATTCCAATCCTTCCCCTGTTGTCACCCCTTAAAAAAATACTTCATTAAAAATCCTACAATGTGATATTCTGGATTATATTTTCTCATTTTGTCTTTCATAGTTGAAGTGTACTTATGATGAAAATTACAGGCCTCTCTCATCTTTTTAAGTGGGAGAACTTGCACAATTGGTGGCTGACTAAATACTTTTTTGCCCCACTGTATATGTGGTAGTGGTGGAGTAGGGGCCTGAGGGCACACAGTGTGTGTGTGTTGTGAAATCTGTGAATGTATTGTAAATGTTTTTTAAAATGGTATAAACTGCCTTAATTCTGCTGGACCCCAGGACGAGTAGCTGCTGCCTTGGCATCGACTAATGGGGATCCATAATAAACCCCAGGAAGAGTAGCTGCTGCCTTGGCATGGACTCGAAGTTAAGGAATCGAACCTAAGGACTTGAAGCGAGGCGACCATCTCTGTCGGCGCCATCTTGCATTTTGACCTCCCTGAATTTCCTGAGTCAGCGCAGGGGTCTGCACCAGAACACCAGAAAAGAAGAAGAAGAGAGAGAAGGAGAAGGAGAAGAAGAAGGTTCTAGTCAGACGCAGGCAGTGTGTCAGCCATCTGTCAGTTCTGAGTATTCAGTCCTCCTTGAATTTTTCTACCATTTTGTTGTTACAACCTGAATTGAAAATGTATTAAATTTAGATTTTTGTGTTACTGACCTACACACCACACCCCATAATGTCAAAGTGGAATTGTGCTTTTTTGAAATTTTTACATATTAATTACACATTTGAACCTGAAATGTCTTGAGTCAATAAGTATTCAACTCCTTTGTCATGGCAAAGCCTAAATAAGTTCAAGTGTAAAAATCTGCTGAACAAGTCACATAATAAGTTGTATGGAATCTGTGTGAAATAACAGTGGTTACATGATACAATTATCTGTTGAGCAGTGAACTTCAAACACAGTTTCAACCACAAAGACCAGGGAGGTTTTCCAATGCCTCACAAAGAAGGGCACCTATTGGTAGATAATATTTTTTTTTTTTTAAAAGCAGACATTGACTATCCCTTTGAGAATGGTGAAGCTATTAATTACACTTTGGATGGTGTATCAATACACCCAGTCACTACACAGATACAGGCTTCCTTCCTAACTCAGTTGCCGGAGAGGAAGGAAACCGCTCAGGAACCATAATGAATTTCACAATGAGACTAATGGTGACTTGAAAACAGTTCGAGTTTAATGGCTGTGGTAGGAGAAAACTGAGGAAGAATCCACAATACTAACCTAATTGACAGAGTGAAAAGAAGGAAGCCTGTAGATAATACAAATATTCCTGGCAAAGCAATTCACTTTTTGTCCTTAAAACAAAGTGTTATGTTTAGGGGCAAATCCAATACAACACATTACTGAGTACCACTCTTCCTATTTTCAAGCATAGTGGTGGCTGCATCAGGTTATGGGTATAATTGTAATCATTCAGGGAGTTTTTTGGGGGGGATAAAAAATAAACGGAATGAACCTAAGCACAGATAAAAATCCCCCCAAACCAACATCAGCTCTCAGAGAACGACGCTGGAATTTGTGCAAACTGGAAACCACGTATCCCGAGGCCATATTTATGGTTGTTAGGGACTTTAGTAAAGGAAATCTAGAAATCTCCTGTACTACTCGTACATCAACAATGTTGACCAAACCCACCCTCCCTTCGGCAAATCAGATCCGGGTCACCAGAATAACTGATTCAATGACTGGGTTCATATGCAAAGAGTGTTGTTCCCACTGTGACAATTAGAATATTTTTTACAAAGAAAAAAACGGGAATAAATGACAGCGTAAAACTGAAATCTCAAACCACTGACTCTCACGTAAAATACAGAGGTAGCCATTACTCCAATCGGTCCTACTGAAAAAAACAATTGTCCCGACAGATATATTATCGAATAGATATGTGAAAAACACCTTGAGGATTGATTATAAACGACGTTTGACATGTTTCTGTCGATATTATCGAGCTAATTTGGAATATTTTTTGACTGCAATTTCCGGGCGATTTCTCAGCCAAACGTGAAGAACAAACGGAGCTATTTCGCCTACAAAAATAATATTTTGGGGAAAAAATAACTTTGGCTATCTACCTGGGAGTCTCGTGAGTGAAAACATCCAAAGTTCATCAACGTTAAACGATTTAATTTGATTGCTTTTCTGATTTGTGACAAGGTTGCCTGCTGCTAGCAAAGCATAATGCTATGCTAGGCTATCAATAAACTTACACAAATGCTTGTTTAGCTTTGGCTGTAAAGCATATTTTGAAAATCTGAGATGACAGGGTGATTAACAAAAGGCTAAGCTGTCGAATACTGACTGACACAATATTCAAATAGTATAGTATTTCAACACCTTTTCAAATTGGTGGATTCACCAGTTGCTGACAGGTGTATAAAAACGAGCACACAGCCGTGCAATCTCCATAGACAAACATTTCAATTAGAATGGCCTTACCGAAGAACTCTGTGACTTTCAACATGGCAACATCATATGATGTCACCTTTCCAAGTCAGTTCATCGAATTTCTGCTCTTCTAGAGTCAACTGTACGTGCTGTCATTGTGAAGTGTAAATGTCTAGGAGCAACAACGGCTCAGCCGTGAAGTGGTAGGCCACACAAGCTCACAGAACGGGACCGCCGAGTGCTGCAGCGTGTAGCTCGTAAAAATCGCCCTGGTCAACTGTACGTGCTGTTATTGTGAAGTGGAAACGTCTAGGAGCAACAACGGCTCATCCACAAAGTGGTAGGCCAGACAAGCTCACAGAATGTGTGTGGAAGAGTATAGCATGTAAAAATCGCCTGTCCTCGATTGCAACGCTCACTACCGAGTTCCAAACTGCGTCTGGAAGCAACGTCAGCACAAAAACTGTTGGTCAGGAGCTTCATGAAATGGGTTTCCATGGCCTAGCAGCCGCACGCAAGCCTAAGATCACCATGCTCAACTCCAAGCGTCGGCTGGAGTGGTGTAAAGCTACGGACACCGGAGCAGCGGAAATTTGTTCTCTGGATGAATTACGCTTCACCATCTGGCAGTCCGACAGACAAATCTTGGTATGGTCAGGGAGTGAGTTGGCGTGGGCAGTCTATGTTTGTTTTTCTATGATTTTGGGATTTCTATGTTTCGGCCTAGTATGGTTCTCAATCAGAGGCAGGTGTCATTAGTTGTCTCTGCTTGAGAATCATACTTAGGTAGCCTGGGTTTCACTGTTTGTTTGTGGGTGTTTGCTTCCGTGTCTGTGTTTTTCACCACACGGTACTGTTTTGGTTTTAGTTCGTTTTCACGTTTATCGTTTTTATATTCAGTTGTGGTCATGTTAAGTATTTCTTATTAAAAGAACCATGGACACTTACCACGCTGCATATTGGTCCTCCGATCCTTATCGCTTCTCCTCTTCAGATGAAGAGGAGGAAAACCCTTACAGAAGGCCCTTTACTGTTTCAGTATGACAATATCCCCATGCACAAAGCGAGATCCATACAGAAATGGTTTGTCGAGATTGGTGTGGAGATTGGTGTAGAAGAACTTGACTGGCCTGCACAGAGCCCTGACCTCAACTCAATCGAACACCTTTGAGATGAATTGGAATGCTGACTGCGAGCAAGGCCTAATCGCCCAAACATCAGTGTCCGACCTCAATAATGCAATTTTTTGCTGAATGGAAGCAAGTCCCCGCAGCAATGTTCCAACATCTAGTGGAAAGCCTTCCCAGAAGAGTGGAGGCTGTTATAGTAGCAAAGGGGGGACCAACTCCATATTAATACCCATGAATTTGGAATGAGATGTTGGACAAGCAGGTGTCCACAAACTTTTGGTCATGTAGTGTATATCACTGGTGACCTGGCTGGTCCTCAGAGCATCCCTAGCCGTGTCCTCAGAGCATCCCTAGCCGTGTCCTCAGAGCATCCCTAGCCGTGTCCTCAGAGCATCCCTAGCCGTGTCCTCAGAGCATCCCTAGCCGTGTCCTCAGAGCATCCCTAGCCGTGTCCTCAGAGCATCCCTAGCCGTGTCCTCAGAGCATCCCTAGCCGTGTCCTCAGAGCATCCCTAGCCGTGTCCTCAGAGCATCCCTAGCCACGTCCCCAGAGCAGCAGTGGAGAGCTTCAAAAGCTTGTGTGCCAGAGGACCAGAAATGGTCTCTCCACACCGGGAGCAACAGCGCCTCTTCAATCTCAGGAGGTTGAAGAAATTAATCTTGGTCCGTAAAACGCTCTTACAGATGTACCACCAAGAAGCTGTCAGGCTGTAACACCACCTGGTATATTACCTCAGGAAGTTCTACAGATACACCATCGAGAGGCTCTCAGTCTGAAACACCGCCTGGTATGTTGCTTCCTTCTACGCAGTGCTGTCTTTTCCCTCGTTCACCCCCTTCACTTTCTTTTCCTCTCTCTCTTCCTCTGTCTCTGTTTACATTTCAGTTGCCGCTGGTTTGTGTGTTTATTTGCGTGTGTCACTATGCCCAGGATAGTCAACCCTCCACCTCCCCCGGCAACACTACAGTACCTCTGCTTGCTGTTTTAATGCCAGCTGACTGTTACTGCCTCTGTACACACACACACACACACACACACACACACACACACACACACACACACACACACACACATGGAGGGACAAGAGAGGGAGGGACAAGAGAGGGAGGGACAAGAGAGGCTGGGACAAGAGAGGGAGGGACAAGAGACGGTGGGAGGAGGGACAAGAGAGGGAGGGACAAGAGAGGGTGGGAGGAGGGACAAGAGAGGGTGGGAGGAGGGTCAAGAGAAGGAGGGACAAGAGAAGGAGGGGCAAGACAGGGTGGGAGGAGGGACAAGAGAAGGAGGGACAAGAGAAGGAGGGACAAGAGAAGGAGGGGCAAGAGAGGGTGGGAGGAGGGACAAGAGAAGGAGGGACAAGAGAGGGAGGGACAAGAGAGGGAGGGACAAGAGAAGGAGGGACAAGAGAGGGAGGGACAAGAGAGGGAGGGAGGAGGGACAAGAGAAGGAGGGACAAGAGAAGGAGGGACAAGAGAGGGAGGGAGGACGGACAAGAGAGGGAGGGACAAGAGAGGGAGGGAGGGAAAAGAGAGGGTGGGATGGACAAGAGAAGGAGGGACAAGAGAAGGAGGGGCAAGAGAGGGTGGGAGGAGGGACAAGAGAGGGAGGGACAAGAGAAGGAGGGAGGAGAGACAAGAGAAGGAGGGACAAGAGAGGGTGGGAGGAAGTACAAGAGAAGGAGGGACAAGAGAGGGTGGGAGGAGGGACACTAGAGGGAGGGACAAGAGAAGGAGGGACAAGAGAGGGTGGGAGGAGGGACAAGAGAAGGAGGGACAAGAGAGGGAGGGACAAGAGAGGGAGGGACAAGAGAAGGAGGGACAAGATAGGGAGGGACAAGAGAGGGAGGGACAAGAGGAGGGACAAGAGAGGGAGGGACAATAGAGGGTGGGACAAGAGAGGGAAGGACAAGAGAAGGAGGGGCAAGAGAGGGTGGGAGGAGGAACAAGAGAAGGAGGGACAAGAGAAGGAGGGACAAGAGAAGGAGGGGCAAGAGAGGGTGGGAGGAGGGACAAGAGAATGAGGGACAAGAGAGGGAGGGACAAGAGAGGGAGGGACAAGAGAAGGAGGGACAAGAGAGGGAGGGACATGAGAGGGTGGGAGGAGGGACAAGAGAGGGAGGGACAAGAGAAGGAGGGACAAGAGAAGGAGGGACAAGAGAGAGGAGGGACAAGAGAGGGAGGGACAAGAGAGGGAGGGACAAAGAGTGGGGAGGGACAAGAGAGGAGGGACAAGAGAAGGAGGGACAAGAGAGGGAGGGACAAGAGAGGGAGGGACAAGAGAAGGAGGGACAAGAGAGGGAGGGACAAGAGAGGGTGGGACAAGATAGGGAGGGACAAGAGACGGTGGGAGGAGGGACAAGAGAGGGTGAGAGGAGGGACAAGAGAGAGGGAGGAGGGTCAAGAGAAGGAGAGACAAGAGAAGAAGGGGCAAGACAGGGTGGGAGGAGGGACAAGAGAAGGAGGGACACGAGAGGGAGGGACAAGAGAGGGAGTGACAAGAGAAGGAGGGGCAAGAGAGGGAGGGAGGAGGGACAAGAGGAGGGACAAGAGAGGGAGGGACAAGAGAGGGAGGACAAGGAGGAGGGACAAGAGAAGGAGGGACAAGAGAGGGAGGGAGGGAGGACGGACAAGAGAGGGAGGGAGGACGGACAAGAGAAGGAGGGACAAGAGAGGGAGGGAGGACGGACAAGAGAGGGAGGGACAAGAGAGGGAGGGAGGGAAAAGAGAGGGTGGGATGGACAAGAGAAGGAGGGACAAGAGAAGGAGGGGCAAGAGAGGGTGGGAGGAGGGACAAGAGAAGGAGGGACAAGAGAAGGAGGGAGAGAGGAGGGACAAGAGAAGGAGGGACAAGAGAGGGTGGGAGGAAGTACAAGAGAAGGAGGGACAAGAGAGGGTGGGAGGAGGGACACTAGAGGGAGGGACAAGAGAAGGAGGGACAAGAGAGGGTGGGAGGAGGGTGCAGAGAAAGAGGGACAAGAGAAGGAGGGGCAAGAGAGGTTGGGAGGAGGGACAATAGAAGGAGGGACAAGAGAGGGAGGGACAAGAGAGGGTGGGACAAGAGAGGGAGGGACAAGAGACGGTGGGAGGAGGGACAAGAGAAGGAGGGACAAGAGAGGGAGGGACAAGAGAGGGAGGGACAAGAGAAGGAGGGACAAGAGAGGGAGGGACAAGAGAGGGTGGGACAAGAGAGGGAGGGACAAGAGACGGTGGGAGGAGGGACAAGAGACGGAGGGACAAGAGAGGGAGTGGGAGGAGGGACAAGAGAGGGTGGGGGGAGGGACAAGAGAAGGAGGGACAAGAGAAGGAGGGGCAAGACAGGGTGGGAGGAGGGACAAGAGAAGGAGGGACACGAGAAGGAGGGACAAGAGAGTGAGGGACAAGAGAGGGTGGGACAAGAGAGGGAGGGACAAGAGACGGTGGGAGGAGGGACAAGAGAAGGAGGGACAAGAGAGGGAGGGACAAGAGAGGGAGGGACAAGAGAAGGAGGGACAAGAGAAGGAGGGACAAGAGAAGGAGGGACAAGAGAGGGAGGGACAAGAGAGGGTGGGACAAGATAGGGAGGGACAAGAGGACAAGAGAAGGGAGGGACAAGAAGGTGGGAGGAGGGACAAGAGAGGGTGGGAGGAGGGACAAGAGAGAGTGGGAGGAGGGTCAAGAGAAGGAGAGACAAGAGAAGAAGGGGCAAGACAGGGTGGGAGGAGGGACAAGAGAAGGAGGGACAAGAGAGGGAGGGACAAGAGAGGGAGTGACAAGAGAAGGAGGGGCAAGAGAGGGAGGGAGGAGGGACAAGAGGAGGGACAAGAGAGGGAGGGACAAGAGAGGGAGGGAGGAGGGACAAGAGAAGGAGGGACAAGAGAGGGAGGGAGGGAGGACGGACAAGAGAGGGAGGGAGGACGGACAAGAGAAGGAGGGACAAGAGAGGGAGGGAGGACGGACAAGAGGAGGGACAAGAGGGAGGGACAAGAGAGGGAGGGAGGGAAAAGAGAGGGTGGGATGGACAAGAGAAGGAGGGACAAGAGAAGGAGGGGCAAGAGAGGGTGGGAGGAGGGACAAGAGAGGGAGGGACAAGAGAAGGAGGGAGGAGAGACAAGAGAAGGAGGGACAAGAGAGGGTGGGAGGAAGTACAAGAGAAGGAGGGACAAGAGAGGGTGGGAGGAGGGACACTAGAGGGAGGGACAAGAGAAGGAGGGACAAGAGAGGGTGGGAGGAGGGTGCAGAGAAAGAGGGACAAGAGAAGGAGGGGCAAGAGAGGTTGGGAGGAGGGACAATAGAAGGAGGGACAAGAGAGGGAGGGACAAGAGAGGGAGGGACAAGAGAAGGAGGGACAAGAGAGGGAGGGACAAGAGAGGGAGGGACAAGAGAGGGAGGGACAAGAGAGGGTGGGGACAAGAGAGGGAGGGACAAGAGACGGTGGGAGGAGGGACAAGAGACGGAGGGACAAGAGAGGGTGGGAGGAGGGACAAGAGAGGGTGGGGGAGGGACAAGAGAAGGAGGGACAAGAGAAGGAGGGGCAAGACAGGGTGGGAGGAGGGACAAGAGAAGGAGGGACAAGAGAGGGAGGGACAAGAGAGGGAGGGAGGAGGGACAAGAGGAGGGACAAGAGAGGGAGGGACAAGAGAGGGAGGGAGGAGGGACAAGAGAAGGAGGGACAAGAGAGGGAGGGAGGACGGACAAGAGAAGGAGGGACAAGAGAGGGAGGGAGGACGGACAAGAGAGGGAGGGACAAGAGAGGGAGGGAGGAGGGACAAGAGAAGGAGCGACAAGAGAAGGAGGGGAAAGAGAGGGTGGGAGGAGGGACAAGAGAAGGAGGGACAAGAGAGGGAGGGACAAGAGAGGGAGGGACAAGAGAAGGAGGGACAAGATAGGGAGGGACAAGAGAGGGAGGGACAAGAGGAGGGACAAGAGAGGGAGAGAGGAGGGACAAGAGAGGGAGGGACAAGAGAGGGTGGGAGGAGGGACAAGAGAGGGAGGGACAAGAGAGGGTGGGAGGAGGGACAAGAGAAGGAGGGACAAGAGAGGGAGGGACAAGAGAGGGTTGGAGGAGGGACAAGAGAGGGAGGGACAAGATAATTAGGGACAAGAGAGGGTGGGAGGAGTGTCAAGACAAGGAAGGACAAGAGAAGGAGGGGCAAGAGAGGGTGGGAGGAGGGACAAGAGAAGGAGGGACACGAGAGGTAGGGACAAGAGAGGGAGGGACAAGAGAAGAAGGGGAAAGAGAGGGAGGGAGGAGGGACAAGAGAAGGAGGGACAAGAGAGGGAGGGAGGAGGGACAAGAGAAGGAGGGACAAGAGAGGGGGGGGCAAGAGAGGGAGGGAGGAGGGACAAAAGAAGGAGGGACAAGAGAGGGAGGGACAAGAGAGGGTGAGACAAGAGAGGGAGGGACAATAGAGGGTGGGAGGAGGGACAAGAGAGGGAGGGATAAGAGAGGGAGGGACAAGAGGGAGGGACAAGAGAGGGTGGGAGGAGGGACAAGAGAGGGAGGGACAAGAGAGGGAGGGACAAGAGGGAGGGAGGAGGGACAAGAGAGGGAGGGACAAGAGAAGGAGGGACAGGAGTGGGTGGGAGGAGGGGGGGGAAGAAGAGAGAGACAAGAGAGGAGGAGAAGGATCCTCCTTCTCTTGTCCCTAGACAAGGGTGGGAGGAGGGAGGGGAGGGACAAGAGAGGAGGGACAGGGTGGGAAGAGAGGGAGGACCCTGGGAGGAGGGACAAGAGAAGGAGGGACAAGAGAGGAGGGAGGGGACAAGAGAGGGACAAGGGGAGGAGGGACAAGGGACAATAGAAGGAGGGACAAGAGAAGGAGGGACACTCCTGAGTGGGAGGAGGGTGCAGAAGAAGGGGACAAGAGAAGGAGAGGCTTGGGAGGAGGGACAATAGGAAAGGAGGGACAAGAGAGGAGGGACGTGTCCTCCCAGGACAAAGAGAGGAGGGAGTCCCTCCCAAGAGAGGGAGGGACTCTTGTCCTCCCAAGAGAAGGTGGGAGGATGGACTGGGAGGAGGGACTGTCCCTCCTTCTCTTGTCCTCCTCTGACAGGGAGTGACCAAGAGGGTGGGACAAGAGAGGGAGGGACACCGGTGGGAGGAGGAACCACCCTCTCCTGGGACCTCTTGAGGGACTCTTGTCCCCTCCTTTTCTTGAGGGGGTGGGAGGGAGGGACCTCTCTTGTCCTCCTTCTCTTGGGGACTTCAAGAGAAGGAGGGACAAGAGAGAAGGAGGGGCTCGAGGGTCTTGTCAGAGAAGGAGGGAGGAGAGACAAGAGAAGGAGGGACTCCATCTCTTGGGATTTTCCCTCCTCCGCCCCCTCTGGACTCCTCAAGAGAAGGAGGGACTGGGACAAGGGAGGACCTCCTCCCAGGGAGTGAGGGGAGGGACCTTCTCCCGAGGGTCCTTCTCCTTGTGAAGAGAAAGAGGGACCTCCCCTGGGAGGATGGACTTGGGGAGGGGAGGACCTCTCTTGTCCCTCCTTCTCTTGGATCCTCTCTTGTCCCTGCTTCCTCCCTCTCTTGAGACAAGGAGGTGGGAGGAGGACAGAGAGGGAGGGACAAGAGAAGGAGGGACAAGGAAGGAGGGGCTCCTCCCTCTCAAGAGGGAGGGACACCGGTGGGAGGAGGGACACTTGTCCCTCCTTCTCTTGAAGGAGGGACAAGACTCTTGGGACTTGTCCCTCCTCTCTTGTCCTCCTCCAAGAGAGGAGGGACACTCCCTATCTTGGACCTCCTCCATGTCCTCCTTCTCTTGTCCCTCCTCCCACCATCTCTTGCCCCTCCTTCTCTTGTCCTCCTCCCAGGGACTCTTGGAGGAGGACAAGAGAAGGTGGGTGGGAGGGGGACAAGAGAGGGAGGAGGACTCCTCTGTCCCCCCCCCTCTCTTGTCAATCCTTACTCTTGGAGGGACAAGAGAAGGAGGGACAAGAGAGGGTGGGAGGAAGGACAAGAGAAGGAGGGACAGGAGAGGGTGGGAGGAGGGTCAAGAGAAGGAGGGACAAGAGAAGGAGGGGCAAGAGAGGGTGGGAGGAGGGACAATAGAAGGAGGGACAAAAGAGGGAAGGACAAGAGAGGGTGGGACAAGAGAGGGAGGTACAATAGAGGGTGGGAGGAGGGACAAGAGAGGGAGGGACAAGAGAGGGAGGGACAAGAGAGGGAGGGACAAGAGAGGGAGGGAGGAGGGACAAGAGAGGGAGGGACAAGAGAAGGAGGGACAGGAGGTGGGAGGGGAGGAGGGACAAGAGAAAGAGGGACAAGAGAAGGAGGGACAAGAGAAGGAGGGACAAGAAAGGTTGGGACAAGAGAGGGAGGGACAAGAGAGGGTGGGAGGAGGGACAAGAGAAGGAGGGACAAAAGAGGGAGGGACAAGAGAGGGTGGGAGGAGGGACAAGATAGGGAGGGACAAGAGAGGGAGGGAGGAGGGACAAGAGAAGGAGGGACAAGAGAGGGAGGGACAAGAGAGTGAGGGAGGAGGGACAAGAGAGGGTGGGAGGAGGAACAAGAGAGGGAGGGACAAGAGACGGAGGGACAAGAGAGGGAGGGAAGAGGGACAAGAGTAGGGAGGGAGGAGGGACAAGAGAAGGAGGGACAAGAGAGGGAGGGACAAGAGAGTGAGGGAGGAGGAGGGACAAGAGAGGGTGGGAGGAGGGACAAGAGAGGGAGGGACAAGAGAAGGAGGGACAAGAGAGGAGGGACAAGAGAGAGGGACAAGAGAGGGAGGGAGGAGGGACAAGAGAGGGTGGGAGGAGGAACAAGAGAGGGAGGGACAAGAGAAGGAGGGACAAGAGAGGGAGGAACAAGCGAGGGTGGGACAAGAGAGGGAGGGACAAGAGAGGGTGAGAGGAGGGACAAGATAAGGAGGGACAAGAGAGGGAGGGCCAAGAGAGGGAGGGACAAGAGAGGGTGGGAGGAGGGACAAGAGAGGGATGGGCAAGAGAGGGAGGGAGGAGGGACAAGAGAGGGAGGGACAAGAGAGGGTGGGAGGAGGGACAAGAGAGGGAGGGACAAGAGAGGGTGGGAGGAGGGACAAGGGAAGGAGGGACAAGAGAGGGAGGGACAAGAGAGGGTTGGAGGAGGGACAAGAGAGGGAGGGACAAGAGAATTAGGGACAAGAGAGGGTGGGAGGAGTGTCAAGACAAGGAAGGACAAGAGAAGGAGGGGCAAGAGAGGGTGGGAGGAGGGACAAGAGAAGGAGGGACACGAGAGGTAGGGACAAGAGAGGGAGGGACAAGAGAAGAAGGGGAAAGAGAGGGAGGGAGGAGGGACAAGAGAAGGAGGGACAAGAGAGGGAGGGAGGAGGGTCAAGGAGGGACAAGAGAGGGTGGGAGGAAGGAGGGACAAGAGAGGGGGACAAGAGGAGGGAGGAGGGAGGGGACAAGAGAGGGAGGGACAAGAGAGGGTGAGACAAGAGAGGGAGGGACAATAGAGGGTGGGAGGAGGGACAAGAGAGGGAGGGATAAGAGAGGGAGGGACAAGAGAGGGAGGTACAATAGAGGGTGGGAGGAGGGACAAGAGAGGGAGGGACAAGAGAGGGAGGGACAAGAGAGGGAGGGAGGAGGGACAAGAGAGGGAGGGACAAGAGAAGGAGGGACAGGAGTGGGTGGGAGGAGGGTGAAGAGAAAGAGGGACAAGAGAAGGAGGGACAAGAGAAGGAGGGACAAGAAAGGTTGGGACAATGGGGGGAGGGACAAGAGAGGGTGGGAGGAGGTACAAGAGAAGGAGGGACAAAAGAGGGAGGGTCAAGAGAGGGTGGGAGGAGGGACAAGATAGGGAGGGACAAGAGAGGGAGGGAGGAGGGACAAGAGAAGGAGGGACAAGAGAGGGAGGGACAAGAGAGTGAGGGAGGAGGGACAAGAGAGGGTGGGAGGAGGAACAAGAGAGGGAGGGACAAGAGACGGAGGGACAAGAGAGGGAGGGAAGAGGGACAAGAGTAGGATTGACAAGAGAGGGAGGGAGGGGGACAAGAGAAGGAGGGACAAGAGAGGGTCTGAGGAGGGACAAGAGAAGGAGGGACAAGAGAGGGTGGGAGGAGGGACAAGAGAGGGAGGGACAAGAGAAGGAGTGACAAGAGAGGGTGGGAGGAGGGTCAAGAGAAGGAGGGACAAGAGAAGGAGGGGCAAGAGAGGGTGGGAGGAGGGACAAGAGAAGGAGGGACAAGAGAGGGAGGGACAAGAGAAGGAGGGACAAGAGAGGGAGGAACAAGCGAGGGTGTGACAAGAGAGGGAGGGACAAGAGAGGGAGGAACATGCGAGGGTGGGACAAGAGAGGGTGGGAGGAGGGACAAGAGAGGGATGGGCAAGAGAGGGAGGGAGGAGGGACAAGAGAGGGAGGGACAAGAGAGGGTGGGAGGAGGGACAAGAGAGGGAGGGACAAGAGAGGGTGGGAGGAAGGACAAGAGAGGGAGGGACAAGAGAAGGAGGGACAAGATAGTGTGGGAGGAGGGTCAAGAGAAGGAGGGACAAGAGAAGGAGGGGCAAGAGAGGGAGGGAGGAGGGACAAGAGAATGAGGGACAAGAGAGGGAGGAAGCAGGGACAAGAGAGGGTGGGAGGAGGGACAAGAGAAGAAGGGACAAGAGAAGGAGGGACAAGAGAGGGTGGGAGGAGGGACAAGAGAGGGAGGGACAAGAGAAGGAGGGACAGGAGAGGGTGGGAGGAGGGTCAAGAGAAGGAGGGACAAGTGGAGTGGCAAGAGGGGGTGGGAGGAGGGAAAATAGAAGGAGGGACAAGAGAGGGAGGGACAAGAGAGGGAAGGACAAGAGAAGGATGGACAAGAGAGGGAGGGAAAAGAGAGGGTGGGACAAGAGAAGGAAGGACAAGAGAGGGTGGGAGGAGGGACAAGAGAGGAGGGACAAGAGAGGAGGGAGGAGGGTGGGAGGACAAGAGAGGAGGGACAAGAGAAGGAGGGGCAAGAGAGGGTGGGAGGAGGGACAAGAGAAGGAGGGACAAGAGAGGGAGGGACAAGAGAAGGAGGGACAAGAGAGGGTGGAACAAGGAGGGACAAGAGAGGGAGGGACAAGAGGGAGGGAGGGAGGAGGGACAAGAGGGAGGGACAAGAGAGGGAGGGAGGAGGGAGGAGGGAGGGACAAGAGAGGGATGGACAAGAGAGGGAGGGACAAGAGAGGGAGGGAGAAGGAGGGACAAGAGAGGGAGGGACAAGAGAAGGAGGGACAAGAGGGAGGAGGGTCAAGAGAGGAGGGACAAGAGAAGGAGGGACAAGAGAGGGAGGGAGGAGGGACAAGAGAAGGAGGGACAAGAGAGGGAGGGGAGGGACAAGAGAGGGAGGGAGGAGGGACAAGGAAGAGGGGGAGGAGGGACAAGAGAAGGAGGAGGGACAAGAGAGAGGGAGGGACAAGGAGGAGGGACAGAGGGAGAGGGTGGGAGGAGGGACAAGAGAAGGAGGGACAAGAGAGGGGGGAGGGACAAAGAGAAGGAGGGACAAGAGGGAGGGAAAGAGAGGGAAGGACAAGAGAGGGAGGGACAAGAGAGGGAGGGACAAGAGAGGGTGGGACAAGAAGAAGGACAAGAGAGGGTGGGAGGGACAAGAGAGGAGGGACAAGAGAGGGAGGGAGGAGGGACAAGAGAAGGGAGGACAAGAGAGGGTGGGAGGAGGGACAAGAGAGGGAGGGACAAGAGAGGGAGGGACAAGAGAGGGTGGGACAAGAGAGGGACAAGAGAAGGAGGGACAAGAGAGGGTGGGAGGGACAAGAGAAGGAGGGACAAGAGAGGGGTGGGACAAGAGAGGGAGGGACAAGAGAGGGGGAGGGACAAGAGAGGAGGACAAGAGAGGGAGGGAGGAGGACAAGAGAAGGAGGGACAAGAGAGGGAGGGAGGAGGGATAAAGAGGGAGGGACAAGAGAGGGAGGGACAAGAGAGGGAGGGAGGAGGGACAAGAGAGGGAGGAGGGACAAGAGAGGGAGGGAGGACAAGGAGAGGGACAAGAGAGGAGGGACAAGAGAGGAGGGACAAGAGAGGGAGGGATGGACAAGAGAGGAGGGACAAGAGAGGGGAGGGACAAGAGAGGGAGGGACAAGAGAAGGAGGGAGGACAAGAGTTAGGGGGAGGGACAAGAGAAGGGGGAGGGACAAGAGGGAGGGAGGAGGGACAAGAGAGAGAGGGAGGGACAAGAGAGGGAGGAGGGACAAGAGAAGGAGGGACAAAGAGAGGGAGGGACAAGAGAGGGAGGGAGGAGGGACAAGATAAGGAGGGACAAGAGAGGGAGGGAGGAGGGAAAAAGAAGGAGGGACAAAGAGGGGAGGAGGGACAAGAGAGGAGGGACAAGAGGGAGGGACAAGAGAGGGAGGGACAAGACAGGGTGGGAGGAGGGACAAGAGAGGGATGGACAAGAGAGGGAGGGAGGAGGGACAAGAGAAGGAGGGACAAGAGAGGGAGGGACAAGAGAGGGTGGGAGGAGGGACAAGAGAGGGAGGGACAAGAGAGGGAGGGAGGAGGGACAAGAGAGGTTAGGGGGAGGGACAAGAGAGGGTGGGGGAGGGACAAGAGAGGAGGGAGGGAGGAGGGACAAGAGAGGGAGGGAGGAGGGACAAGAGAGGGAGGGAGGAGGGACAAGAGAAGGAGGGACAAGAGATGGTAGGAGGGACAAGAGAGGGAGGAGGACAAGAGAAGGAGGGACAAGAGAGGGAGGGAGGGACAAGAGAGGAGGGACAAGAGAGGGAGGGACAAGAGAGGGAGGGACAAGACAGGACAAGGAGGGGAGGATGGACAAAGAGGGAGAGGAGGGACAAGAGACAAGAGAGGGAGGGACAAGAGAAGGAGGGAGGGACAAGAGAGGGAGGGACAAAGAGAGGGAGGGAGGGACAGAGAGAGAGGGAGGGACAAGAGAGGGAGGGACAAGAGAGGGAGGGACAAGGAGGAGGGACAAGAGAGGGAGGAGGGACAGAGAGGGGGAGGGAGGAGGGACAAGAAGGAGGGACAAGAGATGGTGAGGAGGGACAAGATGAAGAGGGAGAGGGAAAAGAGAAGGAGGGACAAGAGAGGGAGGAACAAAGGAGGAGGGACAAGAGAGGAGGGACAAGAGAAGGAGGGATAAGAGAGGGAGGGACAAGAGAGGGAGGGACAAGACAGGGTGGGAGGAGGGACAAGAGAGGGATGGACAAGAGAGGGAGGGAGGAGGGACAAGAGAAGGAGGGACAAGAGAGGGAGGGACAAGAGAGGGTGGGAGGAGGGACAAGAGAGGGAGGGACAAGAGAGGGAGGGAGGAGGGACAAGAGAGGTTAGGGGGGAGGGACACGAGAGGGTGGGGGAGGGACAAGAGAGGGAGGGAGGGAGGAGGGACAAGAGAGGGAGGGAGGAGGGACAAGAGAGGGTGGGAGGAGGGACAAGAGAAGGAGGGACAAGAGAAGGAGGGACAAGAGAGGGAGCGAGGGACAAGATAAGGAGGGACAAGAGAGGGAGGGAGGACGGACAAGAGAGGGAGGAACAAGAGAGGGAGGGACAAGAGAGGGAGGGACAAGACAGGGTGGGAGGAGGGACAAGAGAGGGATGGACAAGAGAGGGAGGGAGGAGGGACAAGAGAAGGAGGGACAAGAGAGGGAGGGAAAAGAGAGGGTGGGAGGAGGGACAAGAGAGGGAGGGACAAGAGAGGGAGGGAGGAGGGACAAGAGAGGTTAGGGGGGAGGGACACGAGAGGGTGGGGGAGGGACAAGAGAGGTAGGGAGGGAGGAGGGACAAGAGAGGGAGGGAGGAGGGACAAGAGAGGGTGGGAGGAGGGACAAGAGAAGGAGGGACAAGAGAAGGAGGGACAAGAGAGGGAGCGAGGGACAAGATAAGGAGGGACAAGAGAGGGAGGGAGGACGGACAAGAGAGGGAGGAACAAGAGAGGGAGGGACAAGAGAGGGAGGGACAAGAGAGGGAGGGACAAGAGAGGGTGGGAGGGGCCAAGAGAGGGAGGGACAAGAGAGGGAGGGACAAGAGAGGGAGGAGGGACAAGATAGGGAGGGAGGAGGGACAAGAGAGGGAGGGAGGAGGGACAAGACAGGGAGGGAGGAGGGACAAGAGAGGGAGGGAGGAGGGACAAGAGAGGGAGGGAGAGGGACAAGAGAGGGAGGGAGGAGGGACAAGGGAGGGAGGGACAAGAGAGGGAGGGACAAGCTCACAGAACGAGACCAGGTGCTGAAGCGTGTCGCCCGCATAAAATCATCTGTCCTCGGCTGCAACACTCACTACCGAGTTCCAAACTACCTCTGGGAGCAACGTCAGCAGATTAACTGTTTGTTGGGAGCTTCATGAAATGGGTTTCCATGGCCGAGCAGCAGCACACAAGCCTAAGATCACCATGTACAATGCCATGGGTCGGCTGGAGCTCCAGTGAAGGGACATCTTAACGCTACAATGACATTCTAGATGATTCTGTACTTCCGACGCTACATCGTACAATGGTTTGGTGGAGGAGGAATAATGGTCTGGGGCTGTTTTACATGGTTAGCTACATCATACAAAGACATTCTAGATGATTCTGTGCTTCCAACTTTGTGGCAACACTTTGGGGAAGGCCCTTTCCTGTTTCAGCTTGACAACGCCACGTGCACAAAGCGAGAGCCATACAGAAATGTTTTGTCGAGATCGGTGTGGAAGAACTTAACTGGCCTGCACAGAGCACTGACCTCAACCCCGTCGCACACCTTTGGGATGAATTGGAACGCCGACTGCAAGCCAGGCCTAATCGCCCAACATCAGTGCCCGACCTCACTAAAATGCTCTTGTGGCTGAATAGAAGCAAGTCCCTGCAGCAATGTTCCAACATCTATTGGAAAGCCTTCCCAAAAGAGTGGAGATTGTTATAGCAGGAATGGTCCTACATCTAGTGGAAAGCCTTCCCAGAAGAGTGGAGGCTGTTATAGCAGCAATGTTCCTACATCTAGTGGAAAGCCTTCCCAGAAGAGTGGAGGCTGTTATAGCAGCAATGTTCCTACATCTATTGGAAAAGCCTTCCTAGAAGACTGTAGGATGTTATAGCAGCAATGTTCCTACATCTAGTGGGAAGCCTTCCCAGAAGAGTGGAGGCTGTTATAGCAGCAATGTCACTACATCTAGTGGAAAGCCTTCCCAGAAGAGTGGAGGCTGTTATAGCAGCAATGTCACTACATCTAGTGGAAAGCCTTCCCAGAAGAGTGGAGACTGTTATAGCAGCAAAGGAGGGACCAACTCCATATTAATGCCCATGATTATGGAATGAGATGTTCGACAAGTAGTTGTCCACATACTTTTGGTCGTGTTGAGAGATGTATTGAGAGAGAGAGAGAATGGAGAGGGTAAGATAAAGAGAAAAAATGTGTATATATATACAATGGGGAGAACAAGCATTTGATACACTGCCGATTTTGCAGGTTTCCCTACTTACAAAGCATGTAGAGGTCTGTAATTTTTATCATAGGTCTCTATATATAGAGAGAGAGAGAAAAAAAGAAAGAAAGAGCAGTAGAGAGAGAGAGAGAGAGAGAGAGAGAGAGACAGAGAGAGACAGAGAGAGACAGAGAGAGAGAGAGAGAGAGAGAGAGAGAGAGAGAGAGAGAGAGAGAGAGAGATGTAAGTTCACGTACTGTCCTTGGAGAGGTGGTCTAAGACACTCTGATGCTAAATAAATCAGTATCACACACTGACCCACTTGCAGCCTCATCATATCTCTAATGATTAATAAAGCACACAGTGGGGGGTGGATGGACACACACACACACACACACACACACACACACACACACACACACACACACACACACACACACACACTCTCTGCTAAGTGAGTCCTGTCCTATATAGAGCTCCGTGCTGTGTCAGGACTAAATATATTACTTTGCTAAAAAATATATCACCACACACACACACAGACAGGGATGCACAAAAAGTCAAAGCTTCACTAAAGACAAAAGAGAAAGAAGGAGGTTCAATAACCAATAGATCTAATACATAAAGACACAAAAGGAAAAACAAACCTCATCATAAGAAAAACAGAACAGGGGGAGAAAGAGAAGGAAGAGATAGACAGAGAGAGAGGGGAAATGGAGAGAAGGGGAGGGAGAGAGAGAGGGAGAAGAGAGAGGGAGAGAGAGAGAGGAAATGGAGAGAAGGGGAGGGAGAAGAGAGAGAGAGAGAGAGAGAGAGAGAGAGAGAGGAAATTGAGAGAAGGGGAGGGAGAGAGAGAGAGAGGGAGAAGAGAGAGAGAGAGAGAGGAAATGGAGAGAAGGGGAGGAAGAGAGAGGGGGAAAAGAGAGAGGGAGAGACTTCAAGGGGACTCCTATGGTAGGTACACCTATAGCTCATCTCTTGGCAGTAGTACTGTAGACTACTTTATCACTGACCTCAACCCAGAGTCTCTCAGAGCGTTCACAGTCAGCCCACTGACACCCCTATCAGATCACAGCATAATCACAGTCTACTTGAACAGAGCGATACTCAATCATGAGGCATCAAAGCCAAAGGAACTGAGTAACATTAAGAAATGCTATAGATGGAAGGAATACAGTTTGGAAACCTACCAAAAAACTATTAGGCAACAACAAATTCAATCCCTTCTAGACAATTTCCTGGGTAAAAGGTTCCACTGTAATAGTGAAGGTGTAAACTTGGCAGTAGAAAATCTTTTCAGTATATTTGACCTCTCAGCTTCCCTATCAAATCTAAAAATCTCAAATAGAAAACCGAAGAAAATGAACAACAATGACAAATGGTTTGATGTAAAATGCAAAAATCTAAGAAAAAAATTGAGAAACCTGTCCAACCAAAAACACAGAGACCCGGAAAACCTGAGTCTACGCCTTCACTATGGTGAATCACTAAAATAATACAGAAATACACTACAGAAAAAGAAGAACAGCACGTCAGAAATCAGCTCAATGTAATTGAAGAATCCATAGACTCTAACCACTTCTGGGAAAATTGGAAAACTCTAAACAAACAACAACATGAAGAATGATCTAAAATGGAGATGTTTGGGTAAACCACTTCTCCAATCTTTTTGGCTTTATAACAAAGAATAAAGAGCAAAAACTTATACATGATCAAATACAAATCTTAGAATCAACTATTAAAGACTTCCAGAACCCACTGGATTCTCCAATTACCTTGAACGAGTTACAGGACAAAATAAAAACCCTCCAACTCAAAAAGGCCTGTGGTGTTGATGGTAAGAGGTTGAAATGATCAAATATACATACAACAAATTCCAATTGGCTATTCTAAAACTCTTTATCATCATCCTTACTTCTGGTATCTTCCCCAATAATTGGAACCAAGGACTGATTACCCCAATCCACAAAAGTGGAGACAAATTTGACCCCAATAACTACCGTGGAATATGCGTCAACAGTAACCTTGGGAAACTCCTCTGCATTATCATTAACAGCAGACTCGTACATTTCCTCAATGAAAACAATGTACTGAGCAAATGTCAAATTGGCTTTTTACCAAATTACCGAACAACAGACCATGTATTCACCCTGCACACCCTAATTGACAACCAAACAAACCAAAACAAAGGCAAAGTCTTCTCATGCTTTGTTGATTTCAAAAAAGCCTTCGACTCAATCTGGCATGAGGGCCTGGTATACAAACTGATGGAAAGTGGTGTTGGTGGTAAAATATACAACATTATAAAATCCATGTACACAAACAACAAGTGTGCGGTTAAAATTGGCAAAAAACACACACATTTCTTCCCACAGGGCCGTGGAGTGAGACAGGGATGCAGCTTAAGTCCCACCCTTTTCAACATATATATCAACGAATTGGCGCGGGCACTAGAAAAGTCTGCAGCACCCGGCCTCACCCTACTAGAATCCGAAGTCAAATGTCTACTGTTGACGATGTGGTGATTCATTCGTCTACTTGGTCTGATCATCTCTCCACTTTGAAAAGTGTGTTTCAGCGGTTGGAGAAGGCTTCTTTAACCCTCAATTTGGCCAAGTGTGAGTTTGGGAAGGCTACAGTGACTTACTTAGGGAAACAAGTGGGACGAGGTCAAGTGCGCCCAGTAACTGGCAAAGTGGAAGCAATTGTTGCCTTTCCTGCTCCCACTACTCGCCGCCAGTTGCGCAGATTCCTAGGGATGGTAGGGTACTATCGTACAATCTGTAAGAATTTCTCGACGGTAGTTGCTCCCCTTTCATCTCTGCTTAGTCCCAAGGTACCATTCAAGTGGTCCAAGGACTGTAACTACGCTTTTGAGTCCGCTAAAGCGCTACTTTGTAGTGAGGAAGCGATTCCCAAACCTTTCATAACAAAGCCATCACCTACAGAGAGATGAACATGGAGAAGAGTCCCCTAAGCAAGCTGGTCCTGGGGCTCTGTTAACAAACACAAACAGACTCCACAGAGCCCCAGGACAGCAACACAATTAGACCCAAAGAAATCATGAGAAAATAAAAAGATAATTACTTGACACATTGGAAAGAATTAACAAAAAAAACTGTTAAATCTAGACTGCTATTTGGCCCTACACAGAGAGTACACAGTTGCAGAATACCTGACCACTGTGACTGACCCTAATTTAAGGAAAGCTTTGACTACGTATAGACTCAGTGACCATAGCCTTGCTATTGAGAAAGGCCGCCTTAGCCTGTCTTCTCTTGGGAGCCAGGCTATGTGCTCACTGCCCATAAAATTAGGTTGAAACGGAGCTGCACTTCCTAACCTCCTGCCCAAACCCTAACCCTATTAGAGATACATATTTCCTCAGATTACACAGATCCACAAAGAACTAGTAAACAAACCCAATTTAAATAAACTCCCATATCTACTTGTTGCCACAAGGTCAACCAATGAAGAACAAACACCATTTTAAATACAACCCATCATTATGCTTATTTATGTTTATTTATTTTCCTTTTTCTACTTTAACTTGTACTTTAACACCATTAGCAAAAAAATATATATATAGATAATCAAATTGTACAACGGGAGGAAATGATTGACAGGGTTAAAAGACCAATCTCAATAGCTATCTAAATTCAAAGTCCTACTGGTGAGGCAGCGACAGCCGCAGCATTGACAGAGACTCCCCTATTTTTGTTGCATTTCCAGCAGAAATCAAATCAAAGACAGGAAGAAGAATCAATTCTAAACACAGAGTTCAGAGAACCTGGAAAACGTTGTTCGCCGACTGCTCAGGACTGTTACAAACAGAGAACACACTGCTGCCTGGCATACAGCTGTCATTGTCAGTTATACAACACAGAAAGGCAAGTATATATTTTTGGGCGAAAGGACAAGGAAAGTTTCTGACGCCAAACGTTGTTACATCATGCCAGTTTTGCAAATTACATTTTATTGAACTGAGGAGAGAGAGAGAGAAAGAGAGAGAGAGAAAGAGAGAGAGAGACCGAGAGAGAGAGACAGAGAGAGAGAGAGAGAGACAGAGAGAGACAGAGAGAGACAGAGAGAGAGAGAGAGAGAGAGACAGAGAGAGACAGAGAGAGACAGAGAGAGACAGAGAGAGAGAGAGAGAGAGAGAGAGAGACCGAGAGAGAGAGAGACAAAGAGAGACAGAGAGAGAGAGGGAGAGAGAGAGAGAGAGACAGAGACAGAGAGAGAGAGAGAGAGACAGAGAGAGAGAGACAGAGAGAGACCGAGAGAGAGAGAGAGAGAGAGGCAGAGAGAGAGAGAGAGAGAGACCATCCTATATCTATTCGTTAAAATACCACATTGTTCCATCTTAGCAGTAAGTTTTGTGACCTGTTGCCACAACAAACACCATTGTAAATACAACCCATATTTATGTTTATTTATTTTCCCTTTTGTACCTTAACTATTTACACATAATATGACATTTGAAATGTCTTTATTCATTTGGAATTTGTGTGAGTGTAATGTTTACTGTTAATTATTACTGTTTATTTCACTTTTGTTTATGATCTATTATCTATGTAAATATATGTTTCCATTGCCAAAAAAGACCCTTAAATTGAAATTGAATTGAATGGTAGAGAGGTGAGATAGGGGTAAAGAGACGGTAGAGAGGTGAGAGAGGGGTAAAGAGATGGTAGAGAGATGAGAGAGGGGTAAAGAGATGGTAGAGAGGTGAGAGAGGGGTAAAGAGATGGTAGAGAGGTGAGAGAGGGGTAAAGAGATGGTAGAGAGGTGAGAGAGGGGTAAAGAGATGGTAGAGAGGTGAGAGAGGGGTAAAGAGATGGTAGAGAGGTGAGAGAGGGGTAAAGAGATGGTAGAGAGGTAAAGAGATGGTAGAGAGATGAGAGAGGGGTAAAGAGACGGTAGAGAGGTGAGAGAGGGGTAAAGAGACGGTAGAGAGGTGAGAGAGGGGTAAAGAGATGGTAGAGAGGTGAGAGAGGGGTAAAGAGATGGTAGAGTGGTGAGAGGGGTAAAGAGATGGTAGAGAGGTGAGAGAGGGGTAAAGAGATGGTAGAGAGGTGAGAGAGGGGTAAAGAGATGGTAGAGAGGTGAGAGAGGGGTAAAGAGATGGTAGAGAGATGAGAGAGGGGTAAAGAGATGGTAGAGAGGTGAGAGAGGGGTAAAGAGACGGTAGAGAGGTGAGAGAAGGGTAAAGAGAAGGTAGAGAGGTGAGAGAGGGGTAAAGAGATGGTAGAGAGGTGAGAGAGGGGTAAAGAGAGGTGAGAGAGGGGTAAAGAGAGGTGAGAGAGGGGTAAAGAGATGGTAGAGAGGTGAGAGAAGGGTAAAGAGAAGGTAGAGAGGTGAGAGAGGGGTAAAGAGATGGTAGAGAGGTGAGAGAGGGGTAAAGAGATGGTAGAGAGGTGAGAGAGGGGTAAAGAGATGGTAGAGAGGTGGAGAGAGAGGTGGAGAGACGGTAGAGAGGTGCAGAGGGGGTGTAGAGAGAGAGGTGGAGAGGGGGTAGAGAGAGAGGTGGAGAGACAGTAGAGAGGTGGAGAGGGTGGGTAGAGAGGTGGAGAGGGGGGTAGAGAGAGAGGTGGAGAGAAAGATAGAGAGAGAGGTGGATAGGGGGGTAGAAAGAGAGGTGGAGAGAGAGGTAGAGAGAGGGGTGGAGAGGGGGTAGAGAGAGAGATGGAGAGAGATGTAGAGAAAGAGGTGGAGAGAGAGGTAGAGAGAGAGGTGGAGAGGGGGTAGAGAGAGAGAGAGAGAGAGAGGGAGGGAGAGAGAGAGGGAGAGAGAGAGAGAGGGAGGGAGAGAGAGAGGGAGAGAGAGAGAGAGAGGGAGGGAGAGAGAGAGAGGTGGAATGCTGTGGGGTATAAGAATGTTTTGAAATCATTGTGTGGAGGAAAATAGAAAAACTGAAAAGACAAATCAAGGAGGGGGGAGAGAGAGGGAGGAGAGAGAGGGAGGAGAGAGAGGGAGGAGAGAGAGGGAGGAGAGAGGGAGGAGAGAGAGGGAGGGAGGAGGGAGAGGGAGGAGAGGGAGGGAGGAAAGAGAGGGATGATAGAGAGGGAGGGAGGAGAGAGAGAGGGAGGAGAGAGAGTGAGGGAGGAGAGAGAGGGAGGAGGTTTAAGGGAGGAGAGAGGGAGGAGAGAGAGGGAGGAGGGAGAGGGAGGGGCGAGGGAGGGATGCGAGAGAGGGAGGAGGGAGAGGGTTGAGAGAGAGGGAGGGAGGAAAGAGAGGGAGGAGAGAGAGGGAGGGAGGACAGAGGGGAGGAGGGAGAGGGAGGAGGGAGAGGGTTGAGAGAGAGGAGGGAGGAAAGAGAGGGAGGAGAGAGGGAGAGGGAGGAGGGAGAGGGAGGAGAGAGGGAGGAGAGAGAGGGAGGAGGGAGAGGGAGGGAGGAGAGAGAGGGAGGAGAGAGAGAGAGAGAGGGAGGAGGGAGAGGGAGGAGAGAGAGGGAGGGAGGAGAGGGAGGGAGGAGAGAGAGGGAGGGAGGAGAGAGAGGGAGGAGGGAGAGGGAGGAGAGAGGGAGGAGAGAGAGGGAGGAGGGAGAGGGAGGGAGGGAGGAGAGAGAGGGAGGAGGGAGAGGGAGGAGAGAGGGAGGAGAGAGAGGGAGGAGGGAGAGGGAGGGAGGGAGGAGAGAGAGGGAGGAGATAAGGAAGGAAGGGGCTTGCAGAGAAGCAGAGAAGCAGAGGTATCATTGAAACAAGTAAGAATAGACGGGAAGCACTCAGAAGCAGAACAGGAAAACAAATATAATAACAAGTTACGGGGAATGAAGAGAGACAAGAGAAAAGAGAAGGAGAGATGGAGGGAGAGATTAACACACTCACAGAATAAACGATGGAGGGAGAGAGGGAGGGAGATGGAGGGAGAGATTAACACACTCACAGAATAAACAATGCAGGGAGAGATGGAGGGAGATGGAGGGAGAGGAGAGGTGGAGGGAGAGATTAACACACTCACAGAATAAACGCTTTGTCTCCAATTCTCTCTCTTCTATTCTCTATGACAGTTATCCTTTATTCATTAAGTCACTAAATACAGTAAACATTTCTCCTGTTATTGTTGTGAGGCTGCGTACCAAATGGGGGAAAGTAGTTTTCCATTTACGATGCACCCTGATTCCATTTATTCCCTGCTCCGATGCTTTGCCAACCGTAATCATGATGATAATGACTATGGTAATGATGATGGTGGTGGTTGTTGGTGGTGATGATGATGATGGTGATGAATCGCTGTTGTCGTTAGCAACAAGGTGCGCAACGGGGATCGGAATGTTGACGATCTGTAAATGAGGTTGTTTACTGTATGTTAATGACGTGTTCCAGTCCTGTCTGCTCCATCATCCCTTTCCTCCACCTCTCTTCTCCCTCCACCTCTCCTCTCCCTCCACCTCTCCTCTCCCTCCACCTCTCTTCTCCCTCCACCTCTCTTCTCCCTCCACCTCTCTTCTCCCTCCACCTCTCTTCTCCCTCACCTCACCCTCCACCTCTCCTCTCCCTCCACCTCTCCAGTCCCTCCACCTCACCCTCCACCTCTGCTCTCCCTCCATCTCTCCTCTCCCTCCATCTCACCCTCCACCTCTCATCTCCCTCCACCTCTCCTCTCCCTCCATCTCTCCTCTCCCTCCACCTCTCCTCTCCCTCCACCTCTCCTCTCCCTCCACCTCTCTCTCTCCCTCACCTCACCCTCCACCCTCTCCTCTCCCTCCACCTCTCCTCTCCCTCCACCTCACCCTCCACCTCTCCTCTCCCTCCACCTCTCCTCTCCCTCCACCTCTCCAGTCCCTCCACCTCACCCTCCACCTCTCCTCTCCCTCCATCTCTCCTCTCCCTCCATCTCTCCCTCCACCTCTCCTCTCCCTCCACCTCTCCTCTCCCACCACCTCTCCCTCCAACTCTCCTCTCCCCCATCTCTCCCTCTACCTCTCGTCTCCCTCAATCTCTCCTCTCCCTCCATCTTTCATCTCCCTCCACCTCTCCTCTCCCTCCACCTCTCCTCTCCCTCCACCTCACCCTCCACCCTCCTCTCCCTCCACCTCTCCTCTCCCTCCACCTCACCCTCCACCTCTCCTCTCCCTCCATCTCTCCTCTGCCTCCATCTCTCCCTCCACCTCTCCTCTCCTCCATCTGTCATCTCCCTCCACCTCTCCTCTCCCTCCACCTCAGCCTCCATCTCTCCTCTCCCTCCACCTCTCCAGTCCCTCCACCTCACCCTCCACCTCTCCTCTCCCTCCATCTCTCCTCTCCCTCCATCTCTCCCTCCACCTCTCCTCTCCCTCCACCTCTCCTCTCCCACCACCTCTCCCTCCAACTCTCCTCTCCCCCATCTCTCCCTCTACCTCTCGTCTCCCTCAATCTCTCCTCTCCCTCCATCTTTCATCTCCCTCCACCTCTCCTCTCCCTCCACCTCTCCTCTCCCTCCACCTCACCCTCCACCTCTCCTCTCCCTCCACCTCTCCTCTCCCTCCACCTCACCCTCCACCTCTCCTCTCCCTCCATCTCTCCTCTGCCTCCATCTCTCCCTCCACCTCTCCTCTCCCTCCATCTGTCATCTCCCTCCACCTCTCCTCTCCCTCCACCTCAGCCTCCATCTCTCCTCTCCCTCCACCTCTCCAGTCCCTCCACCTCACCCTCCACCTCTGCTCTCCCTCCATCTCTCCTCTCCTCCATCTCACCCTCCACCTCTAATCTCTCTCCACCTCTCCTCTCCCTCCATCTCTCCTCTCTCCCTCCATCTCTCCTCTCCCTCCACCTCTCCTCTCCCTCCACCTCTCCTCTCCCTCCACCTCTCCTCTCCCTCACCTCACCCTCCACCACCTCTCCTCTCCTCCACCTCGCCTCTCTCTCCACCTCACCCTCCACCTCTCCTCTCCCTCCACCTCTCCAGTCCCTCCACCTCACCCTCCACCTCTCCTCTCCCTCCATCTCTCCTCTCCCTCCATCTCTCCCTCCACCTCTCCTCTCCCTCCACCTCTCCTCTCCCACCACCTCTCCCTCCACCTCTCCTCTCCCCCATCTCTCCCTCTACCTCTCGTCTCCCTCAATCTCTCCTCTCCCTCCATCTTTCATCTCCCTCCACCTCTCCTCTCCCTCCACCTCTCCTCTCCCTCCACCTCTCCTCTCCCTCCACCTCTCCTCTCCCTCCACCTCACCCTCCACCTCTCCTCTCCCTCCATCTCTCCTCTGCCTCCATCTCTCCCTCCACCTCTCCTCTCCCTCCATCTGTCATCTCCCTCCACCTCTCCTCTCCCTCCACCTCTCCTCTCCCCCATCTCTCCCTCTACCTCTCGTTTCCCTCCATCTCTCCTCTCCCTCCATCTGTCATCTCCCTCCACCTCTACTCTCCCTCCACCTCTCCTCTCCCTCCACCTCTCCTCTCCCTCCATCTCTCCCTCCACCTCTCCTCTCCCTCCATCTCTCCCTCCACCATTTCTCTTATCCTCTCTCTACTGTCTGCTAGTCAACTTAATTTCACTTAGAGAGAGGGGGGATCGGAAGAGAGGGAAGGAGGAGGAGAGGAGAATATGGATTGTGCAAAGACATCAGAGGAAAGGCCAGTTTCACACAGGAGATGGAGGCAGAAGGTTAGGGGTTCATTTTTAGAAAGAGTGAGAGTGAGGGTTGGGGAGAGAGGGAAGGGGAGAGGAGAGAGGGAAGGGGAGAGAGGTGGTTTTAGAAGGAGGGGTGTGAGAGTCTCTATCTATAACTATTTGAGACACTTAAAATGTAAAATTATGTGGGGATACGGTGTTGCAAGGATGTCAAGAGACAAATTTGATTTGACAGACAGTGACACACGGAATGTTTTTTTTTCCAACAGAATCGACGGAATGAATAAACCCCTGATCATGCATAAACACAGTTCACAGTTTCATAGCAGCCACGTTGTATTCCTTCTCGCATCGAGGTTATTGGCTCTCCTCCTTTCACCTTTTCCCTTCCTCTCCTTTTCTCACCCTTTTCCCTTCCTCTCCTTTTCTCACCCTTTTCCCTTCACTTGTGGACTTCAATGAACAACACAATCAGCTGTATGTGACCAGGCAGGGAAAAAAAACGTTTGAAGCGAAACCTCTTCACACTGCCTACATCGTTGTCTCCATATTAGCTAAAGTGTCCTAGTCAACATAGCTAATAGAACTAACACGTAGCTAATATAGCTAAAGAGCTAACATAGCATCCCTCTGTTATAGATAGCTAGCTAACATAGCTAATATAGCTAAAGAGCTAACATAGCATCCCTCTGTTATAGATAGCTAGCTAACGTAGCTAATATAGCTAAAGTGTCCTAGTCAACATAGCTAATAGAACTAACACGTAGCTAATATAGCTAAAGCGTTAGTAAACCCACTACAATCATGCAGTAACATTACAATGTACAGTCAGTAAGCAGTTTAGCACTTACACCAGCAGTCCCCGGGGGCAACAAATTTGTAAAACAAAAAGCTTACAGAGCCAGTTAGCTAACATAGCATCCCTCTGTTATAGCTAGCTAGCTAACATAGCATCCCTCTGTGTTTAGCCAGCTAGCTAACATAGCATCCCTTGTTATAGATAGCTAGCTAACATAGCATCCCTCTGTTATAGCTAGCTAGCTAACATAGCATCCCTCTGTGTTTAGCCAGCTAGCTAACATAGCATCCCTCTGTTATAGCCAGCTAGCTAACATAGCATCCCTCAGTTATAGCCAGCTAGCTAACATGGCATCCCTCTGTTATAGCCAGCTAGCTAACATAGCATCCCTATGTTATAGCCAGCTAGCTAACATAGCATCCCTCTGTTATAGCCAGCTAGCTAACATAGCATCCCTCTGTTATAGCTAGCTAGCTAACATAACATCCCTCTGTTATAGCCAGCTAGCTAACATAGCATCCCTCTGTTATAGCCAGCTAGCTAACATAGCATCCCTCTGTTATAGCCCGCTAGCTAACATAGCATCCCTCTGTTATAGCCAGCTAGCTAACATAGCATCCCTCTGTTATAGCCAGCTAGCTAACATAGCATCCCTATGTTATAGCCAGCTAGCTAACATAGCATCCCTCTGTTATAGATAGCTAGCTAACATAGCATCCCTCTGTTATAGCTAGCTAGCTAACATAGCATCCCTCTGTGTTTAGCCAGCTAGCTAACATAGCATCCCTCTGTTATAGCCAGCTAGCTAACATAGCATCCCTCTGTTATAGCCAGCTAGCTAACATAGCATCCCTCTGTTATAGCCAGCTAGCTAACATAGCATCCCTCTGTTATAACCAGCTAGCTAACATAGCATCCCTTTGAATCAACTATTCACCACATATGATGCACTGCAGTGAAATTAATTAGTTGAAAATTGTTAAACTATTGTCTGTATCTCACTATAAGTCAACTACTCACCACATTTCAAATCAAATCAAAGTCTATTTGTCACGTGCCGAATACAACAGGTGTAGTTTCACCTTACAGTGAAATGGTTATTTACAGGCTGCAGTGCTAGCTTTAGCTGTAGCTTATGTTTTCAGTACTAGATTCATTCTCTGATCCTTTCATTGGGTGGACAACATGTCAGTCAAGAGCTCTGATAGGTTAGAGGACGTTCTCCTGAAGTTGTCATAATTACTGTGTAAGTCTATGGAAGGGGATGAGAACCATGAACCTCCTAGGTTTTGTATTGAAGTCAATGTACCCAGAGGAGAGGAGAACGGACTACACTATCTGTCCTCCTACTACACCATACAAAACAGTGTGTTTGAATCCCTACAGAGTGCTGTTATTATGTTATTAGGTTATTATAGTTATTATAGTTATTATAGTTATTATTAAAATAGTGTGTTTAGTTATTATTGTATGGTTATTATAGTTATTATAGTTATTATAGTTATTATAGTTATTATAGTTATTATAGTTATTATAGTTATTATAGTTATTATAGTTATTATAGTTATTATAGTTATTATAGTTATTATTATAGTTATTATAGTTATTATAGTTATTATAGTTATTATTATAGTTATTATAGTTATTATAGTTATTATAGTTATTATAGTTATTATAGTTATTATTATAGTTATTATAGTTATTATTATAGTTATTATAGTTATTATAGTTATTATAGTTATTATAGTTATTATATTATTATAGTTATTATAGTTATTATTATAGTTATTATAGTTATTATTATAGTTATTATAGTTATTATAGTTATTATAGTTATTATTATAGTTATTATAGTTATTATAGTTATTATAGTTATTATAGTTATTATAGTTATTATAGTTATTATTATAGTTATTATAGTTATTATTATAGTTATTATAGTTATTATTATAGTTATTATAGTTATTATTATAGTTATTATAGTTATTATTATAGTTATTATAGTTATTATTATAGTTATTATAGTTATTATTATAGTTATTATAGTTATTATTATAGTTATTATAGTTATTATATATTATTATAGTTATTATTATAGTTATTATAGTTATTATTATAGTTATTATAGTTATTATAGTTATTATAGTTATTATTATAGTTATTATAGTTATTATAGTTATTATTATAGTTATTATAGTTATTATAGTTATTATAGTTATTATTATAGTTATTATTATAGTTATTATAGTTATTATAGTTATTATAGTTATTATAGTTATTATTATAGTTATTATAGTTATTATTATAGTTATTATAGTTATTATAGTTATTATAGTTATTATAGTTATTATTATTATTATAGTTATTATAGTTATTATAGTTATTATTATAGTTATTATAGTTATTATAGTTATTATAGTTATTATAGTTATTATAGTTATTATTATAGTTATTATTATAGTTATTATAGTTATTATAGTTATTATTATAGTTATTATAGTTATTATAGTTATTATTATAGTTATTATAGTTATTATTATAGTTATTATAGTTATTATAGTTATTATTATAGTTATTATAGTTATTATAGTTATTATTATAGTTATTATAGTTATTATTATAGTTATTATAGTTATTATAGTTATTATAGTTATTATAGTTGTTATAGTTTTATCTAAAAATTATCTTTTTTTAAATGTGAAATCACAAAAAAACATCAAGTGCTACGATGCTAACTGGAAAGGAAAGGAAGACCCAGAATTAGGTGAATGGATGATCTCTGCATGTGTGGTTCCCACCGTGAAGCATGGAGGAGGAGGATGTGTGATGGTGTGGGGGTGCTTTGCTGGTGACACTGTCTGTGATTTATCTATAATTCAAGGCTACATTAACCAGCAGGGGACTACCATTTGTTTTTCAACAGGACAATGATGCCACACACCTCCAGGCTGTGTAAGGGCTTTATGACCAAGAACGAGAGTGATGGAGTGCTGCATCAGATGACCTGACCTCTACTTGAGTTGGTTTGAGATGGGTTGGACCTCAGAGTGAAGGAAAAGCAGCCAACAAGTGCTCAGCACATGTGGGAACTCCTTCAAGACTGTTGATTAAAGCATTCCAGGTGAAGCGGGTTGAGAGAATGCCAATAGAGTGCAAAGCTGTCATCAAGGCAAAGGGTGGCTACTTTGAAGAATCTAAAATAGAAAAAATATTATGATTTGTTTAACACTTTTTGTTGGTTACTACATGATTCCATATGTGTTATTTTATAGTTTTGATGTCTTCACTATTATTTTACAATGTATAAAATAATAAAATAAAGAAAAAACCTTGAATGAGTAGGTGTCCAAACTTTTGACTCTCTCTCTCTCTGTCACGCCCTGGTCGAAGTATTTTGTGTTTATCTTCATTTATATGGTCAGGCCAGGGTGTGGAATGGGTTTTTGTATGTGGTGTGTTGGTATTGGGATTGTAGCTTAGTGGGGTGTTCTAGTTAAGTCTATGGCTGTCTGAAGTGGTTCTCAATCAGAGGCAGGTGTTTATCGTTGTCTCTGATTGGGAACCATATTTAGGCAGCCATATTTTTTGAGTGTTTCGTGGGTGAATGTCCTTAGTGTCGTTCCCATAGCAACGATTAAAACACTCCCTAACCAGAAACCGTGGATTGATGGCAGCATTCGCGTGAAACTGAAAGCGCGAACCACTGCTTTTAATCAGGGCAAGGTGACTGGTAACATGACCGAATACAAACAGTGCAGCTATTCCCTCCGCAAGGCTATCAAACAAGCTAAGCGTCAGTACAGAGACAAAGTAGAATCTCAATTCAACGGCTCAGACACAAGAGGCATGTGGCAGGGTCTACAGTCAATCACGGACTAGAAGAAGAAATCCAGCCCAGTCACGGACCAGGATGTCTTGCTCCCAGGCAGACTAAATGACTTTTTTGCCCACTTTGAGGACAATACAGTGCCACTGACACGGCCTGCAACGAAAACATGCGGACTCTCCTTCACTGCAGCCGAGGTGTGTAAGACATTTAAACGTGTTAACCCTCGCAAGGCTGCAGGCCCAGACGGCATCCCCAGCCGCGCCCTCAGAGCATGCGCAGACCAGCTGGCCGGTGTGTTTACGGACATATTCAATCAATCCCTATACCAGTCTGCTGTTCCCACATGCTTCAAGAGGGCCACCATTGTTCCTGTTCCCAAGAAAGCTAAGGTAACTGAGCTAAACGACTACCACCCCGTAGCACTCACTTCCGTCATCATGAAGTGCTTTGAGAGACTAGTCAAGGACCATATCACCTCCACCCTACCTGACACCCTAGACCCACTCCAATTTGCTTACCGCCCAAATAGGTCCACAGACGATGCAATCTCAACCACACTGCACACTGCCCTAACCCATCTGAACAAGAGGAATACCTATGTGAGAATGCTGTTCATCAACTACAGCTCGGCATTCAACACCATAGTACCCTCCAAGCTCGTCATCAAGCTCGAGACCCTGGGTCTCGACCCCGCCCTGTGCAACTGGGTACTGGACTTCCTGACGGGCCGCCCCCAGGTGGTGAGGGTAGGCAACAACATCTCCTCCCCGCTGATCCTCAACACTGGGGCCCCACAAGGGTGCGTTCTGAGCCCTCTCCTGTACTCTCTGTTCACCCACGACTGCGTGGCCACGCACGCCTCCAACTCAATCATCAAGTTTGCGGACGACACAACAGTGGTAGGCTTGATTACCAACAACGACGAGACGGCCTACAGGGAGGAGGTGAGGGCCCTCGGAGTGTGGTGTCAGGAAAATAACCTCACACTCAACGTCAACAAAACTAAGGAGATGATTGTGGACTTCAGGAAACAGCAGAGGGAACACCCCCCTATCCACATCGATGGAACAGTAGTGGAGAGGGTAGCAAGTTTTAAGTTCCTCGGCATACTCATCACAGACAAACTGAATTGACCCACTCACACAGACAGCATCGTGAAGAAGGCGCAGCAGTGCCTCTTCCACCTCAGGAGGCTGAAGAAATTTGGCTTGTCACCAAAAGCACTCACAAACTTCTACAGATGCACAATCGAGAGCATCCTGGCGGGCTGTATCACCGCCTGGTACGGCAACTGCTCCGCCCTCAACCGTAAGGCTCTCCAGAGGGTAGTGAGGTCTGCACAACGCATCACCGGGGGCAAACTACCTGCCCTCCAGGACACCTACACCACCCGATGTTACAGGAAGGCCATAAAGATCATCAAGGACATCAACCACCCGAGCCACTGCCTGTTCACCCCGCTATCATCCAGAAGGCGAGGTCAGTACAGGTGCATCATAGCTGGGACCGAGAGACTGAAAAACAGCTTCTATCTCAAGGCCATCAGACTGTTAAACAGCCACCACTAACTTTGAGTGGCTGCTGCCAACACACTGACATTGACACTGACTCAACTCCAGCCACTTTAATAATGGGAATTGATGGGAAATGATGTAAATATATCACTAGCCACTTTAAACAATGCTACCTTATATAATGTTACTTACCCTACATTATTCATCTCCATCTCATATGCATACGTATATACTGTACTCTATATCATCGACTGCATCCTTATGTAATACATGTATCACTAGCCACTTTAACTATGCCACTTTGTTTACATACTCATCTCATATGTATATACTGTACTCGATACCATCTACTGTATCTTGCCTATGCTGCTCTGTACCACCACTCATTCATATATCCTTATGTACATATTCTTTATCCCCTTACATTGTGTATAAGACAGTAGTTTTGGAATTGTTAGTTAGATTACTTGTTGGTTATTACTGCATTGTCGGAACTAGAAGCACAAGCATTTCGCTACACTCGCATTAACATCTGCTAACCATGTGTATGTGACAAATACAATTGGATTTGATTTGATTTGATTTGATAGTGCCCTTGTTCCTGTCTCTGTGTTAGTTTACACAAGTATAGGCTGTTTCGGTTTTCGTTACGTTCATTACGTTCTTTGTTTTGTAGTGTTTGTATTGATTCGTGTTTTACGTTTGTTTATTAAACATGGATCGCAGTCTACACGCAGCATTTTGGTCCGACTCTCCTTCACCACAAGAGAACCGTTACAGAATCACCCACCAACCAAGGACCAAGCGGCGTGGTAAACAGAGGCAGCAGCAACAGCAGCAGCAGGAGAAGCGACAGGTGTAGCAGGAGCAACAGCAGCAGCAGCAAAGGCAGCAGCAGGAGAAGCGACAGAAGCAGCAGTAGCAGCAGCAGCAGTGGGAGAGGCTGCACTATTTGGATAAATGGACTTGGGAGGATATCCTTGACGGGAAAGGACCCTGGGCAGAGCCAGGGGAATATTGCCGCCCCAAAGCCGAGCTGGAGGCAGCGAAAGCAGAGAGGCGGCATTATGAGGAGCTAGCACGGCAGAGCGGCTGGAAGCCCGAGAGGCACCCCCAAAAATGTCTTGGGGGGGGGGACAGGGAGAGTGTGGCAGAGTCAGGAGTCAGACCTGAGCCAACTCCCCCTGTTTACTGTAAGGAGCCATGGAAGGAATTGGAGCTGTCGGCGAAGCTGAGTGCTGAGTCTGAGAGTGTTGAGGATGTATTGGACAGAGTAGAGAGAAAGCTGTTGGTTTGGCATTCGCCCTGAGGAGCGTGTTAGCTGTCCGATGTCACCCGTGTCAGTTCCTCGTACTCAGCCTGAAACGTGTGTTGGAGTTCCGGGGGATTTGATGCCGGCTATACACACCAGGTCTCCAGTACACCTTCACAACCCGGTGTGTCCTGTTCCTTGCACTCACCCGGAGGTGCGTGGCCCGGTACCACTAGTGCCAGCTCCCCGCACCAGGCTTTCTGTGCTTGTCCTCGGCCCAGTACCGCCAGTGCCGCCAGTCTGCCCAGCGCCGCCAGTGCCGCCAGTCTGCCCAGTGCCGCCAGTCTGCCCAGCGCCGCCAGTCTGCCCAGCGCCGCCAGTGCCGCCAGTCTGCCCAGCGCCGCCAGTGCCGCCAGTCTGCCCAGTGCCGCCAGTCTGTTCAGCGCTGCCAGAGCCTTCCTCCTCTACAGCGCTGCTGGAGTCTCCTGCCTGTTCAGCGCAGCCAGAGCTGCTAGCCTATATGAAGCAGCCAGAGCTGCCAGCCTGCATGGAGCAGCCAGAGCTGTCAGTCTGCATGAAGCAGCCAGAGCTGCCAGTCTGCATGGAGCATCCAGAGCTGTCAGTCTGCATGGAGCAGCCAGAGCTGTCAGTCTGCAAGTAGCAGCCAGAGCTGCCAGTCTGCATGGAGCATCCAGAGCTGTCAGTCTGCATGGAGCAGCCAGAGCTGCCAGTCTGAACGGAGCTGCCAGTCTGCAAGGAGCTGCCAGTCTGCAAGGAGCTGTCAGTCTGCAAGGAGCTGACAGTCTGTAAGGAGCTGCCAGTCTGCAAGGAGCTGCCAGTCTGCACGGAGCCGCCAGAGCTGCCAGTCTGTAAGAAGCCGCCAGAGCTGTCAGCCTATATGGAGCCGCCAGTCAGCGTGGAGCAGCCAGAGCCGCCAGTCAGCATGGAGCAGCCAGATCCGTCAGTCTGCCAGGATCTGCCAGTCAGCCAGACTCTTCCAGATCTGCCAGTCAGCCAGACTCTTCCAGATCTGCCAGTCAGCCAGACTCTTCCAGATCTGCTAGTCAACCAGACTCTTCCAGATCCGCCAGTCAGCCAGGATCCGCCAGTCAGCCAGGATCTGCCAGATCTGCCAGTCAGCCAGACTCTTCCAGATCTGCCAGTCAGCCAGACTCTTCCAGATCTGC
>NC_088403.1:66070288-66117788 GCF_034236695.1 Oncorhynchus nerka
AGTTTTGGAAACGTCAGAGTGTTTTCTTTCCAAAGCTGTCAATTATATGCATAGTCGAGCATCTTTTCGTGACAAAATATCTTGTTTAAAACGGGAACGTTTTTCATCCAAAAATGAAATACTCCGAGAGGTTCAAGAGGTTAAAGAAGAGAGTCTGGTTGATCTGATGGATGAGCATGGTGTACTTCTTAAAGAAGAGTGTCTTGTTCATTCAAATTACGACGCTTTTTTCTCCGTCAACAAAATATTTAGAAATTACCGCCGTTTATCCCCAATGAGCTATTGGAGCGCGAGTTATTACGGTATGGGAAATTTGCAAGTTCAGTTAAAATTGTCCCGTTGGGTTGCAAACATCCGGCTCTGAAACAGGTTATGTCGTTTCAAAACACCCGACTGTTGAAACAGGTTATGTAGTTTCAAAACACCCGACTGTTGAAACAGGTTATGTTGTTTCAAAACACCCGACTGTTGAAACAGGTTATGTAGTTTCAAAACACCCGACTGTTGAAACAGGTTATGTAGTTTCAAAACACCCGACTGTTGAAACAGGTTATGTCGTTTCAAAACACCCGACTGTTGAAACAGGTTATGTCGTTTCAAAAACCCGACTGTTGAAACAGGTTATGTCGTTTCAAAACACCCGACTGTTGAAACAGGTTATGTCGTTTCAAAACACCCGACTGTTGAAACAGGTTATGTCGTTTCAAAACACCCGACTGTTGAAACAGGTTATGTCGTTTCAAAACACCCGACTGTTGAAACAGGTTATGTCGTTTCAAAACACCCGACTGTTGAAACAGGTTATGTCGTTTCAAAACACCCGACTGTTGAAACAGGTTATGTCGTTTCAAAACACCCGACTGTTGAAACAGGTTATGTAGTTTCGGCAACAGATGTTTATATTTGTGTGGCCTCAGTTGAGTGGGATCGGGGGAAGGATGTGGACATTTCTGATATCCTTGTTGATATGACAACAGCTGGCGACAACTCCATTTCCAATCTAGGTGAGGTAAATCGGGAAATCTGTCAAAATTGGCAGATTGTTTTCATGTTGATACATTTGTGAGGTCAGCTGTGGTGTTACAGAAGACGGTGGGGTTTAGACCAGCTGAGTGAGTTTCCGCTTGAGGAAATGTGTTACTATGGCAACAAAAGGTAGTAGGAAACGTGGTCAGAGAAAATGAAAAAAGTTATGATGATTTTTTATTTTAACCTTTATTTAGTTAGGCAAGTCAGTTAAGAACAAATTCTTATTTTCAATGACAGCCAAGGAACAGTGGGTTAACTGGTCTAGGAACAGTGGGTTAACTGGTCTAGGAACAGTAGGTTAATTGGTCTAGGAACAGTGGGTTAACTGGTGTAGGAACAGTGGGTTAACTGGTCTAGGAACAGTGGGTTAACTACCTCGTTCAGGGACAGAACGACAGATTTGTACCTTGTTAGCTCGGGGATTTGAACTTGCAACCTTCCGGTAACTAGTCCAACGCTCTAACCACTAGGCTACCCTGCCGCCCCTGATCATGCCTCATAGGCAGTTTTTTTTCTGCTTGTCTGGTTTCACTGTGGTGTTTCCTGCTTCCCCTTTCTCTTGTCTACATGGGGGTACTAAGGGGAGGTTCTCTCAGTATTAATGGGGGAAGGGACAGGAGTACGAGGGCTTGGGTATTAGAAGTAATTAAACAGAAGAGGCTTGGAGGTACTAAGGGGAGGTTCTCTCAGTATTAATGGGGGAAGGGACAGGAATACGAGGGCTTGGGTATCTGATCTCTACTGTAGTAGGGTTGGAAGGTTAGACAGGTTGTATGTATCTGATCTCTACTGTAGTAGGGTTGGAAGGTTAGACAGGTTGTATGTATCTGATCTCTACTGTAGTAGTTAGTGAAGGTTAGACAGGTTGTATGTATCTGATCACTACTGTAGTAGAGTTGGAAGGTTAGACAGGTTGTATGTATCTGATCTCTACTGTAGTAGGGTTGGAAGGTTAGACAGGTTGTATGTATCTGATCACTACTGTAGTAGGGTTGGAAGGTTAGACAGGTTGTATGTATCTGATCACTACTGTAGTAGGGCTGGAAGGTTAGACAGGTTGTATGTATCTGATCACTACTGTAGTAGGGTTGAAAGGTTAGACAGGTTGTATGTATCTGATCTCTACTGTAGTAGGGTTGGAAGGTTAGACAGGTTGTATGTATCTGATCACTACTGTAGTAGGGTTGGGAGGTTAGACAGGTTGTATGTATCTGATCTCTACTGTAGTAGGGTTGGAAGGTTAGACAGGTTGTATGTATCTGATCTCTACTGTAGTAGGGTTGGAAGGTTAGACAGGTTGTATGTATCTGATCTCTACTGTAGTAGGGTTGGAAGGTTAGACAGGTTGTATGTATCTGATCTCTACTGTAGTAGTTAGTGAAGGTTAGACAGGTTGTATGTATCTGATCACTACTGTAGTAGAGTTGGAAGGTTAGACAGGTTGTATGTATCTGATCTCTACTGTAGTAGGGTTGGAAGGTTAGACAGGTTGTATGTATCTGATCACTACTGTAGTAGGGTTGGAAGGTTAGACAGGTTGTATGTATCTGATCACTACTGTAGTAGGGCTGGAAGGTTAGACAGGTTGTATGTATCTGATCACTACTGTAGTAGGGTTGAAAGGTTAGACAGGTTGTATGTATCTGATCTCTACTGTAGTAGGGTTGGAAGGTTAGACAGGTTGTATGTATCTGATCACTACTGTAGTAGGGTTGGGAGGTTAGACAGGTTGTATGTATCTGATCTCTACTGTAGTAGGGTTGGAAGGTTAGACAGGTTGTATGTATCTGATCTCTACTGTAGTAGGGTTGGAAGGTTAGACAGGTTGTATGTATCTGATCTCTACTGTAGTAGGGTTGGAAGGTTAGACAGGTTGTATGTATCTGATCTCTACTGTAGTAGTTAGTGAAGGTTAGACAGGTTGTATGTATCTGATCACTACTGTAGTAGGGCTGGAAGGTTAGACAGGTTGTATGTATCTGATCTCTACTGTAGTAGGGTTGGAAGGTTAGACAGGTTGTATGTATCTGATCTCTACTGTAGTAGGGTTGGAAGGTTAGACAGGTTGTATGTATCTGATCACTACTGTAGTAGGGTTGGAAGGTTAGACAGGTTGTATGTATCTGATCTCTACTGTAGTAGGGTTGGACAGTTAGACAGGTTGTATGTATCTGATCTCTACTGTAGTAGGGTTGGAAGGTTAGACAGGTTGTATGTATCTGATCTCTACTGTAGTAGGGTTGGAAGGTTAGACAGGTTGTATGTATCTGATCACTACTGTAGTAGGGTTGGACAGTTAGACAGGTTGTATGTATCTGATCTCTACTGTAGTAGGGTTGGACAGTTAGACAGGTTGTATGTATCTGATCTCTACTGTAGTAGGGTTGGAAGGTTAGACAGGTTGTATGTATCTGATCACTACTGTAGTAGGGTTGGAAGGTTAGACAGGTTGTATGTATCTGATCACTACTGTAGTAGGGCTGGAAGGTTAGACAGGTTGTATGTATCTGATCACTACTGTAGTAGGGTTGAAAGGTTAGACAGGTTGTATGTATCTGATCTCTACTGTAGTAGGGTTGGAAGGTTAGACAGGTTGTATGTATCTGATCACTACTGTAGTAGGGTTGGGAGGTTAGACAGGTTGTATGTATCTGATCTCTACTGTAGTAGGGTTGGGAGGTTAGACAGGTTGTATGTATCTGATCTCTACTGTAGTAGGGTTGGAAGGTTAGACAGGTTGTATGTATCTGATCTCTACTGTAGTAGGGTTGGAAGGTTAGACAGGTTGTATGTATCTGATCTCTACTGTAGTAGTTGTGAAGTAGGTTGTTGTATCTGATCACTACTGTAGTAGGGCTGGAAGGTTAGACAGGTTGTATGTATCTGATCTCTACTGTAGTAGGGTTGGAAGGTTAGACAGGTTGTATGTATCTGATCTCTACTGTAGTAGGGTTGGAAGGTTAGACAGGTTGTATGTATCTGATCACTACTGTAGTAGGGTTGGAAGGTTAGACAGGTTGTATGTATCTGATCTCTACTGTAGTAGGGTTGGACAGTTAGACAGGTTGTATGTATCTGATCTCTACTGTAGTAGGGTTGGAAGGTTAGACAGGTTGTATGTATCTGATCTCTACTGTAGTAGGGTTGGAAGGTTAGACAGGTTGTATGTATCTGATCACTACTGTAGTAGGGTTGGACAGTTAGACAGGTTGTATGTATCTGATCTCTACTGTAGTAGGGTTGGACAGTTAGACAGGTTGTATGTATCTGATCTCTACTGTAGTAGGGTTGGAAGGTTAGACAGGTGGTATGTATCTGATCTCTACTGTAGTAGGGTTGGAAGGTTAGACAGGTTGTATGTATCTGATCTCTACTGTAGTAGGGTTGGAAGGTTAGACAGGTTGTATGTATCTGATCTCTACTGTAGTAGGGTTGGAAGGTTAGACAGGTTGTATGTATCTGATCACTACTGTAGTAGGGTTGGAAGGTTAGACAGGTTGTATGTATCTGATCACTACTGTAGTAGGGTTGGAAGGTTAGACAGGTTGTATGTATCTGATCACTACTGTAGTAGGGTTGGAAGGTTAGACAGGTTGTATGTATCTGATCTCTACTGTAGTAGGGTTGGAAGGTTAGACAGGTGGTATGTATCTGATCTCTACTGTAGTAGGGTTGGAAGGTTAGACAGGTGGTATGTATCTGATCTCTACTGTAGTAGGGTTGGGAGGTGTGACATCACTCCTGTGGGTTTTTCTGATCACCATATTGTATTTTAATGTTAAGTTGTTTCATGATGTCATGTTTTGTGAAAGGTTTTTATTGTTTTGGGAAAAATGGAGGGTAATTAAATATAATTTTGAGTCCTTGAGACAAAAGTGGGATGTTGGGAAGGCCCAAATACGATTGTTTTGTCAACAGTATACTGCTCTGTCTCGTATTGGAGTTAAAGAGACTATCAGGGCCCTTGAACAGGAAATCAAATCTATTGAATTGAAGTTATTCACTCTGTCATTCCCCGGGACTATTCATTCTAGTCATGACCCTGGACAAGAGACATGAACTGAGGTCGTTTTAACATGAGAAAGTGAATGGTGCTTTGATCTGGGGCAGTCGACAAACAGACGCAAACAGATGGTCTGCCTTCGTCTCCCTGGTGGGAAGGTGACCACAGATGACAGTGAGGTGTGGATTTCTACTCTGCCCTCTATAAGGCGGAGGATTGTGATCCTCTGTGTGCGGAACAGTTGTTACAAGGTCTTCCTCAATTGGACCCTGAACAGAGAGTTGCTTTTGGACTCTGACATTAGTCTGCAGGAGCCACATTACTCCACAGCAGTTATGCAGTTCTCAACAGGCCCCTGGCATCGATGGTTTACTGTCTGAGTTTTATAAGCACTTTTGGGGGTCTATTGGGGATTTTTCTGAAGTGGTGTGTGAGCCTTTTCATGAGGGGTTCTCTTCCTGTATCCTGTCAACATGCTGTGCTTTCATTGTTGCCAAAAAAAGGGGATTTGGCTGTTTTAAAAGATTGGCGACCCTGTTACATTGTAGTGTACAGAATATACAATTATATCTAAGTGTCTCTCAAACAGGTGTATAGAATATCTGGGGCTGGTGGTCCACAAGGACCAGTCTGACTGTGTACCTCACCTCTCTATAGTTGATAACCTGTTTCTGATAAGAGATGTTTTAGACATTTGTCAACTGTCTGATGTGAATGTGGGTTTACTTTCTTTGGATCAGGAGAAGCATTTGATTGTGTGGACCACCAGTACTTGTTCAAAACAACAAAAGCCTTTGGGTTTGGGGATGTTTTTTTGTCTTGGATGAGTTTACTGGGACCTCATGTATGGTGAAGGTGGGGGTGGTATGTATGGTGAAGGTGGGGGTGGTATGTATGGTGAAGGTGGGGGGTGGTATGTATGGTGAAGGTGGGGGGTGGTATGTATGGTGAAGGTGGGGGTGGTATGTATGGTGAAGGTGGGGGGTGGTATGTATGGTGAAGGTGGGGGGTGGTTTGAGTTGCCCCATTCCTGTCCAAAGGGGCGTCAGGTCATTTCAGGGCAGTTATATTGCCTGGTAATTGAACCAATGCTTTGTTTTTTAAAAGCGAGGCTTACTGGTTTCTCTGTGCCAGGGGTTATGAAGGGTCCCACGTCAGCACTGTCTGTGTATGTAGACGACAGGTTTTATCACAGGGGGTGAGGATGTTAAGGTTCTCTCAAACACTTTAAAGGAGTATGAGGGGCCTCCTCAGCTAGAGTTAATTGGGGAAAGAGTGAATCGCTGTGGACAGGTCAGATTCAGATAGGGTCCACTCCATGGTTACCAGGGGGATTCAGATGGGATCCGCTCCACGGTTACCAGGGGGGCCTCAGATGGGGTCTGCTCCACGGTTACCAGGGGGGCCTCAGATGGGGTCTCCTCCACGGTTACCAGGGGGCTTCAGATGGGGTCTGCTCCACGTTTACCAGGGGGGCCTCATAGGGGGTCCACTACACGGTTTCCAGGGGGGCTTTAGATAGGGTCTGCTCCACGGTTACCAGGGGGATTCAGATAGGGTCCGCTCCACGGTTACCAGGGGGATTCAGATAGGTTCCACTCCACGGTTACCAGGGGGATTCAGATAGGGTCAGCTCCACGGTTACCAGGGGGATTCAGATAGGGTCCGCTCCACGGTTACCAGGGGGATTCAGATAGGGTCCACTCCACGGTTACCAGGGGGATTCAGATAGGGTCCACTCCACGGTTACCAGGGGGATTCAGATAGGGTCTGCTCCAAGGTTACCAGGGGGGATTCAGATAGGGTCTGCCCCAGGTTTACCAGGGGGATTCAGATAGGGACCACTCCACGGTTACCATGGCGGCTTCAGACGGGGTGCACTCCACGGTTACCAGGGGTGCTTCAGATAGGGTCCATCCATGGTTACCAGGGGGATTCAGATAGGGTCCACTCCACGGTTACCAGGGGGGCTTCAGATAGGGTCAACTCCACGGTTACCAGGGGGGCTTCAGACAGGGTCCACTCCACGGTTACCAGGGGGGCTTCAGATAGGGTCCACTCCACGGTTACCATGGGGGCTTCAGATAGGGTCCACTCCACGGTTACCAGGGGGATTCAGATAGGGTCTGCTCCACGGTTACCAGGGGGGGCTTCAGATAGGGTCTGCTCCACGGTTACCAGTGGGATTCAGTGGGGTAGAGATGGGATGAAGACTGGGGTTTTTTTCTATACCCCCTATGTCTTTCGAAATAAGATCTAGGAGGGTGTAATGGAGAAGGTGTGTGCCAGATTGTCTAGGTGGAAATGGGTGCTACCCCAACTGTCTTATAGGGGAAGGGAGTTGGTAGCCAATAACCTAGCAGCCTCTACCCTGTTGTGTTCAGTCACTGCGGAGGACGATTTGGTGTTTTGTTAAGTCACTGTGGAGGAAGATGGAGGTGTTGTGTTTTAAAGGATGTTTAACCATGAGTTTGAGTGTTTACCGTTTCGGTGGGTTCCCAGACCCACTCTCTCTCTCTCTTACTTTCTCTCTCTCCCAATAAACAGAAAAGAGCATAATTATTCTTCTCCTGCCCTCATCTTGTTTAACCCTCCATCCATCTCTGTCTCAATCTATCTATCTTCTTCCTCTTTTTCATCATTAGGTCATTAGCCTGACACTCCAAGAGAGGAAGTTACATGCAGACAAACAGAAAATAAATAACACTGACAAATTAAAATGATGAGTTGGAACACTAAACACATACACATGTAACCCTAACCCCAACCCTAAATCTAACCCCAACCCTAAATCTAACCCCTAACCCTAAATCTAACCCCTAAACCTAAATCTAAACCCTAACCCTAAACTAAACCCCTAACCCTAAATCTAACCCTAACTCTAAACTAAATGCCGAACCCTAAATCTAACCCTTAACCCTAAACTAAACCTTAAACCCTAAACTAAACCCCTAACCCTAAATCTAACCCCTAAATCTAAATCTTACCCGAAAACCCTGAACTAAACCCGAAAACCCTAAACGAAACCTGAAAAAACTAAACTAAACCTAACCCTAATCTAACACTTAACCCTAAACTAAACCCCTAACCCTAATCTAACACTTAACCCTAAACTAAACCCCTAACCCTAAACTAAACCCCTAACCCTAAATCTAACCCCTAACCCTAAACTAAGCCCCTAACCCTAACCCTAAATCTAACCCTTAACCCTTAATCTAACCCTTAACCCCTAAGCCTAAATCTAACCCCTACCCCTAAACTAAACCCCTAACCCTAAACTAAGCCCCTAACCCTAAACTAAGCCCCTAACCCTAAACTAAACCCCTAACCCTAAACTAAGCCCCTAACCCTAAACTAAACCCCTAACCCTAAATCTAACCCCTAACCCTAAACTAAGCCCTAATCCTAAATCTAACCCTTAACCCTAAACTAAACCCCTAACCCTAAATCTAAGAGGAGGAGGAGGGAGGAGACATGGAGGAGGAGGGAGGAGACATGGAGGAGGAGGGAGGAGAGATGGAAGAGGAGGGAGGAGACATGGAGGAGGGGCAGGAGACATGGGGGAGGGGGTGGAGACATGGGGAGGAGGGGAGAGACATGGGGGAGGAGGGGAGAGGTATGGCGGAGGAGGGAGGAGGGGAGAGGAGAGGAGTGGGAGACATAGGGAGGAGGGAGGAGACATGGGGAGGAGGCAGGAGACATGGAGGAGGAGGGGAGAGAGAGAGAGAGACAGAGAGAGAGAGAGAGAGAGACAGAGAGATTGAGAGAGAGAGAGAGAGAGAGAGAGAGAGAGAGAGAGAGAGAGAGATGAGGGGGAAAGGAGCAAGTAGAGATGTAGTGAACCCTGTTACAAGGTGGAAAAAGTTCATTAGTGAGAGCTAGGAGGTGAAATGACTTTTTACACCAGGTCACAGAAACTAGACCCCACCCACCTATCTATCCCCTCCCTCTCTCTCTCTCTCAATCTCTCTCTCTCTCTCTCTCTCTCTGTCTCTGTCTCTCTCTCTCTCCTCCTCCTCCATGTCTCCTGCCTCCTCCCCATGTCTCTCCCCTCCTCCCCTTGTCTTCTCCCTCCTCCCTTCTCCCCCCCACACACACACACACACACACACACACACACACACACACACACACACACACACACACACACACACACACACACACACACACCACACAGTACATACCACACATACACACACCCACCACACACATACAGTACATACCACACATACACACCACAAATACACACAACACACACCACACACACACACTCACACCACGCACACATCTCAAACCACAAACCACACACCACACACACACACATACACCACACACCACACACCACACATGCACGCACACACCACACACACCACACACACACACCACACACCACACACACCAAACACACACCACACACCACACACCACACCACACACACCACACACCACACACACCACACACCACACACACACCACACACCACACACACCACACACACCACACACCACACACCACACACCACACCACATACACCACACCACATACACCACACACACCACACCACACACACCACACACCACACACCACACACCACACACCACACACACACCACACCACACCACACACCACACACCACACACCACACACACCACACACACCACACCACACACCACACACCACACACCACACCACATACACCACACCACATACACCACACCACATACACCACACCACACACACCACACCACACACCACACCACACACACCACACCACATACACCACACCACATACACCACACCACATACACCACACCACACACCACACCACACACACCACACACACACCACCACACACACCACACCACATACACCACACACACACCACACCACACACCACACCACACACACCACACACCACACCCACACCACACACCACACACCACACCACACACCACACACCACACCACACACACCACACACCACCACACACACCACACCACACACCACACCACACCACACACCACACCACACCACACACCACACACACACCACACACACCACACACACACCACATACACCACACCACACACACCACACCACACCACACACCACACACCACACCACACACCACACACACCACACACCACACCACACACACCACACACACCACACCACACACCACACACCACACACACACCACACACACCACACACACCACACACCACACACCACACACACACCACACACACCACACACACCACACCACACACCACACACACCACCACACACACACACCACACACACACACACCACACACCACACACCACACCACACACCACACACACACACACACACACCACACACCACACACCACACACCACACCACACACCACACCACACACCACACCACCACACCACATACACACCACACACACCACACACCACACCACACACCACACACCACACACCACACCACACACCACACCACACCACACACCACACACCACACCACACACACCACACACACCACACACCACACACCACACACACACACACACACCACACCACACCACACACCACACACCACACACCACACACACACCACACACACCACACCACACACCACACACCACACAAACACCACATACACCACACCACACACACCACACACCACACCACACACCACACACCACACACCACACCACACACCACACCACACACACCACACACCACACCACACACACCACACACACCACACCACACACCACACACCACACACACCACACACCACACAGATCCTCTGTATCACGGCTTGTTTACATACGCTGTTCTTTATTTTCAATCCACTGTCTATTATATATCCTGTTTCCGTGTTGCTTCACCCCTACCAATCCATTGTCTATTATATATCCTGTTTCCGTGTTGCTTCACTCCTACCAATCCACTGTCTATTATATATCCTGTTTCCGTGTTGCTTCACTCCTACTAATCCACTGTCTATTATATATCCTGTTTCCGTGTTGCTGTACTCCTACCAATCCACTGTCTATTATATATCCTGTTTCCGTGTTGCTTCACCCCTACCAATCCACTGTCTATTATATATCCTGTTTCCGTGTTGCTTCACCCCTAACAATCCACTGTCTATTATATATCCTGTTTCCGTGTTGCTTCACCCCTACCAATCCACTGTCTATTATATATCCTGTTTCCGTGTTGCTTCACCCCTACCAATCCACTGTCTATTATATATCCTGTTTCCGTGTTGCTTCACTCCTACTAATCCACTGTCTATTATATATCCTGTTTCCGTGTTGCTGTACTCCTACCAATCCACTGTCTATTATATATCCTGTTTCCGTGTTGCTTCACCCCTACCAATCCACTGTCTATTATATGTCCTGTTTCCGTGTTGCTTCACCCCTAACAATCCACTGTCTATTATATATCCTGTTTCCGTGTTGCTTCACCCCTACCAATCCACTGTCTATTATATATCCTGTTTCCGTGTTGCTTCACCCCTACCAATCCACTGTCTATTATATATCCTGTTTCCGTGTTGCTTCACCCCTACCAATCCACTGTCTATTATATATCCTGTTTCCGTGTTGCTGTACTCCTACCAATCCACTGTCTATTATATATCCTGTTTCCGTGTTGCTTCACCCCTACCAATCCACTGTCTATTATATATCCTGTTTCCGTGTTGCTTCACCCCTACCAATCCACTGTCTATTATATACCCTGTTTCCGTGTTGCTTCACCCCTACCAATCCACTGTCTATTATATATCCTGTTTCCGTGTTGCTTCACCCCTACCAATCCACTGTCTATTATATATCCTGTTTCCGTGTTGCTTCACCCCTACCAATCCACTGTCTATTATATATCCTGTTTCCGTGTTGCTTCACTCCTACCAATCCTCTGTCTATTATATATCCTGTTTCCGTGTTGCTTCACCCCTACCAATCCACTGTCTATTATATATCCTGTTTCCGTGTTGCTTCACCCCTACCAATCCACTGTCTATTATATATCCTGTTTCCGTGTTGCTCACCCCTACCAATCCACTGTCTATTATATATCCTGTTTCCGTGTTGCTTCACTCCTACCTATCCACTGTCTATTATATATCCTGTTTCCGTGTTGCTTCACTCCTACCAATCCTCTGTCTATTATATATCCTGTTTCCGTGTTGCTTCACCCCTACCAATCCACTGTCTATTATATATCCTGTTTCCGTGTTGCTTCACCCCTACCAATCCACTGTCTATTATATATCCTGTTTCCGTGTTGCTTCACCCCTACCAATCCACTGTCTATTATATATCCTGTTTCCGTGTTGCTGTACTCCTACCAATACACTGTCTATTATATATCCTGTTTCCGTGTTGCTTCACCCCTACCAATCCACTGTCTATTATATACCCTGTTTCCGTGTTGCTTCACCCCTACCAATCCACTGTCTATTATATATCCTGTTTCCGTGTTGCTTCACCCCTACCAATCCACTGTCTATTATATATCCTGTTTCCGTGTTGCTGTACTCCTACCAATACACTGTCTATTATATATCCTGTTTCTGTGTTGCTTCACCCCTACCAATCCTCTGTCTATTATATATCCTGTTTCCGTGTTGCTTCACCCCTACCAATCCACTGTCTATTATATATCCTGTTTCCGTGTTGCTTCACCCCTACCAATCCACTGTCTGTTATATACCCTGTTTCCGTGTTGCTTCACCCCTACCAATCCACTGTCTATTATATATCCTGTTTCCGTGTTGCTTCACCCCTACCAATCCACTGTCTATTATATATCCTGTTTCCGTGTTGCTTCACCCCTACCAATCCACTGTCTATTATATATCCTGTTTCCGTGTTGCTTCACTCCTACCAATCCTCTGTCTATTATATATCCTGTTTCCGTGTTGCTTCACCCCTACCAATCCACTGTCTATTATATATCCTGTTTCCGTGTTGCTTCACCCCTACCAATCCACTGTCTGTTATATACCCTGTTTCCGTGTTGCTTCACCCCTACCAATCCACTGTCTATTATATATCCTGTTTCCGTGTTGCTTCACCCCTACCAATCCACTGTCTATTATATATCCTGTTTCCGTGTTGCTTCACCCCTACCAATCCACTGTCTATTATATATCCTGTTTCCGTGTTGCTTCACTCCTACCAATCCTCTGTCTATTATATATCCTGCTTTTCCGTGTTGCTTCACCCCTACCAATCCACTGTCTATTATATATCCTGTTTCCGTGTTGCTTCACCCCTACCAATCCACTGTCTATTATATATCCTGTTTCCGTGTTGCTTCACCCCTACCAATCCACTGTCTATTATATATCCTGTTTCCGTGTTGCTTCACCCCTACCAATCCACTGTCTATTATATATCCTGTTTCCGTGTTGCTTTCAATCCACCCTATCCCAATCCACTGTCTATTATATATCCTGTTTCCGTGTTGCTTCACCCCTACCAATCCACTGTCTATTATATATCCTGTTTCCGTGTTGCTTCACCCCTACCAATCCACTGTCTATTATATATCCTGTTTCCGTGTTGCTTCACCCCTACCAATACACTGTCTATTATATATCCTGTTTCCGTGTTGCTTCACCCTACCAATCCACTGTCTATTATATATCCTGTTTCCGTGTTGCTTCACCCCTACCAATCCACTGTCTATTATATATCCTGTTTCCGTGTTGCTTCACCCCTACCAATCCACTGTCTATTATATATCCTGTTTCCGTGTTGCTGTACTCCTACCAATACACTGTCTATTATATATCCTGTTTCCGTGTTGCTTCACCCCTACCAATCCACTGTCTATTATATATCCTGTTTCCGTGTTGCTTCACCCCTACCAATCCACTGTCTATTATATATCCTGTTTCCGTGTTGCTTCACCCCTACCAATCCACTGTCTATTATATATCCTGTTTCCGTGTTGCTCACCCCTACCAATCCACTGTCAATTATATATCCTGTTTCCGTGTTGCTTCACTCCTACCTATCCACTGTCTATTATATATCCTGTTTCCGTGTTGCTTCACTCCTACCAATCCTCTGTCTATTATATATCCTGTTTCCGTGTTGCTTCACCCCTACCAATCCACTGTCTATTATATATCCTGTTTCCGTGTTGCTTCACCCCTACCAATCCACTGTCTATTATATATCCTGTTTCCGTGTTGCTTCACCCCTACCAATCCACTGTCTATTATATATCCTGTTTCCGTGTTGCTTCACCCCTACCAATACACTGTCTATTATATATCCTGTTTCCGTGTTGCTTCACCCCTACCAATCCTCTGTCTTTTATATATCCTGTTTCCGTGTTGCTTCACCCCTACCAATCCACTGTCTATTATATATCCTGTTTCCGTGTTGCTTCACCCCTACCAATCCACTGTCTGTTATATACCCTGTTTCCGTGTTGCTTCACCCCTACCAATCCACTGTCTATTATATATCCTGTTTCCGTGTTGCTTCACCCCTACCAATCCACTGTCTATTATATATCCTGTTTCCGTGTTGCTTCACCCCTACCAATCCACTGTCTATTATATATCCTGTTTCCGTGTTGCTTCACTCCTACCAATCCTCTGTCTATTATATATCCTGTTTCCGTGTTGCTTCACCCCTACCAATCCACTGTCTATTATATATCCTGTTTCCGTGTTGCTTCACCCCTACCAATCCACTGTCTATTATATATCCTGTTTCTGTGTTGCTCACCCCTACCAATCCACTGTCTATTATATATCCTGTTTCCGTGTTGCTTCACTCCTACCTATCCACTGTCTATTATATATCCTGTTTCCGTGTTGCTTCACTCCTACCAATCCTCTGTCTATTATATATCCTGTTTCCGTGTTGCTTCACCCCTACCAATCCACTGTCTATTATATATCCTGTTTCCGTGTTGCTTCACCCCTACCAATCCACTGTCTATTATATATCCTGTTTCCGTGTTGCTTCACCCCTTCCAATCCACTGTCTATTATATATCCTGTTTCCGTGTTGCTTCACCCCTACCAATACACTGTCTATTATATATCCTGTTTCCGTGTTGCTTCACCCCTACCAATCCACTGTCTATTATATATCCTGTTTCTGTGTTGCTTCACCCCTACCAATCCTCTGTCTATTATATATCCTGTTTCCGTGTTGCTTCACCCCTACCAATCCACTGTCTATTATATATCCTGTTTCCGTGTTGCTTCACCCCTACCAATCCACTGTCTGTTATATACCCTGTTTCCGTGTTGCTTCACCCCTACCAATCCACTGTCTATTATATATCCTGTTTCCGTGTTGCTTCACCCCTACCAATCCACTGTCTATTATATATCCTGTTTCCGTGTTGCTTCACCCCTACCAATCCACTGTCTATTATATATCCTGTTTCCGTGTTGCTTCACTCCTACCAATCCTCTGTCTATTAAATATCCTGTTTCCGTGTTGCTTCACCCCTACCAATCCACTGTCTATTATATATCCTGTTTCCGTGTTGCTTCACCCCTACCAATCCACTGTCTATTATATATCCTGTTTCCGTGTTGCTTCACCCCTACCAATCCACTGTCTATTATATATCCTGTTTCCGTGTTGCTTCACCCCTACCAATCCACTGTCTATTATATATCCTGTTTCCGTGTTGCTTCACCCCTACCAATCCACTGTCTATTATATATCCTGTTTCCGTGTTGCTTCACCCCTACCAATCCACTGTCTATTATATATCCTGTTTCCGTGTTGCTTCACCCCTACCAATCCACTGTCTGTTATATACCCTGTTTCCGTGTTGCTTCACCCCTACCAATCCACTGTCTATTATATATCCTGTTTCCGTGTTGCTTCACCCCTACCAATCCACTGTCTATTATATATCCTGTTTCCGTGTTGCTTCACCCCTACCAATCCACTGTCTATTATATATCCTGTTTCCGTGTTGCTTCACTCCTACCAATCCTCTGTCTATTAAATATCCTGTTTCCGTGTTGCTTCACCCCTACCAATCCACTGTCTATTATATATCCTGTTTCCGTGTTGCTTCACCCCTACCAATCCACTGTCTATTATATATCCTGTTTCCGTGTTGCTTCACCCCTACCAATCCACTGTCTATTATATATCCTGTTTCCGTGTTGCTTCACCCCTACCAATCCACTGTCTATTATATATCCTGTTTCCGTGTTGCTTCACCCCTACCAATCCACTGTCTATTATATATCCTGTTTCCGTGTTGCTTCACCCCTACCAATACACTGTCTATTATATATCCTGTTTCCGTGTTGCTTCACCCCTACCAATCCACTGTCTATTATATATCCTGTTTCCGTGTTGCTTCACCTCTACCAATCCACTGTCTATTATATACCCTGTTTCCGTGTTGCTTCACCCCTACCAATCCACTGTCTATTATATATCCTGTTTCCGTGTTGCTGTACTCCTACCAATACACTGTCTATTATATATCCTGTTTCCGTGTTGCTTCACCCCTACCAATCCACTGTCTATTATATATCCTGTTTCCGTGTTGCTTCACCCCTACCAATCCACTGTCTATTATATATCCTGTTTCCGTGTTGCTTCACCCCTACCAATCCACTGTCTATTATATATCCTGTTTCCGTGTTGCTGTACTCCTACCAATACACTGTCTATTATATATCCTGTTTCTGTGTTGCTTCACCCCTACCAATCCTCTGTCTATTATATATCCTGTTTCCGTGTTGCTTCACCCCTACCAATCCACTGTCTATTATATATCCTGTTTCCGTGTTGCTTCACCCCTACCAATCCACTGTCTATTATATATCCTGTTTCCGTGTTGCTTCACTCCTACCTATCCACTGTCTATTATATATCCTGTTTCCGTGTTGCTTCACTCCTACCAATCCTCTGTCTATTATATATCCTGTTTCCGTGTTGCTTCACCCCTACCAATCCACTGTCTATTATATATCCTGTTTCCGTGTTGCTTCACCCCTACCAATCCACTGTCTATTATATATCCTGTTTCCGTGTTGCTTCACCCCTACCAATCCACTGTCTATTATATATCCTGTTTCCGTGTTGCTTCACCCCTACCAATACACTGTCTATTATATATCCTGTTTCCGTGTTGCTTCACCCCTACCAATCCACTGTCTATTATATATCCTGTTTCCGTGTTGCTTCACCCCTACCAATCCACTGTCTATTATATATCCTGTTTCCGTGTTGCTTCACCCCCTACCAATCCACTGTCTATTATATATCCTGTTTCCGTGTTGCTGTACTCCTACCAATACACTGTCTATTATATATCCTGTTTCCGTGTTGCTTCACCCCTACCAATCCACTGTCTATTATATATCCTGTTTCCGTGTTGCTTCACCCCTACCAATCCACTGTCTATTATATATCCTGTTTCCGTGTTGCTTCACCCCTACCAATCCACTGTCTATTATATATCCTGTTTCCGTGTTGCTGTACTCCTACCAATACACTGTCTATTATATATCCTGTTTCTGTGTTGCTTCACCCCTACCAATCCTCTGTCTATTATATATCCTGTTTCCGTGTTGCTTCACCCCTACCAATCCACTGTCTATTATATATCCTGTTTCCGTGTTGCTTCACCCCTACCAATCCACTGTCTATTATATACCCTGTTTCCGTGTTGCTTCACCCCTACCAATCCACTGTCTATTATATATCCTGTTTCCGTGTTGCTTCACCCCTACCAATCCACTGTCTATTATATATCCTGTTTCCGTGTTGCTTCACCCCTACCAATCCACTGTCTATTATATATCCTGTTTCCGTGTTGCTTCACTCCTACCAATCCTCTGTCTATTATATATCCTGTTTCCGTGTTGCTTCACCCCTACCAATCCACTGTCTATTATATATCCTGTTTCCGTGTTGCTTCACCCCTACCAATCCACTGTCTATTATATATCCTGTTTCCGTGTTGCTCACCCCTACCAATCCACTGTCTATTATATATCCTGTTTCCGTGTTGCTTCACTCCTACAAATCCACTGTCTATTATATATCCTGTTTCCGTGTTGCTTCACTCCTACCAATCCTCTGTCTATTATATATCCTGTTTCCGTGTTGCTTCACCCCTACCAATCCACTGTCTATTATATATCCTGTTTCCGTGTTGCTTCACCCCTACCAATACACTGTCTATTATATATCCTGTTTCCGTGTTGCTTCACTCCTACAAATCCACTGTCTATTATATATCCTGTTTCCGTGTTGCTTCACTCCTACCAATCCTCTGTCTATTATATATCCTGTTTCCGTGTTGCTTCACCCCTACCAATCCACTGTCTATTATATATCCTGTTTCCGTGTTGCTTCACCCCTACCAATACACTGTCTATTATATATCCTGTTTCCGTGTTGCTGTACTCCTACCAATACACTGTCTATTATATATCCTGTTTCCGTGTTGCTTCACCCCTACCAATCCACTGTCTATTATATATCCTGTTTCCGTGTTGCTTCACCCCTACCAATCCACTGTCTGTTTATTGTTGCTTATACCAATCCTGTTTCCGTGTTGCTTCACCCCTACCAATCCACTGTCTATTATATATCCTGTTTCCGTTTTGCTTCACCCCTACCAATCCACTGTCTATTATATATCCTGTTTCCGTGTTGCTTCACCCCTACCAATCCACTGTCTATTATATATCCTGTTTCCGTGTTGCTTCACCCCTACCAATCCACTGTCTATTATATATCCTGTTTCCGTGTTGCTTCACCCCTACCAATCCACTGTCTATTATATATCCTGTTTCCGTGTTGCTTCACCCCTACCAATCCACTGTCTATTATATATCCTGTTTCCGTGTTGCTTCACCCCTACCAATCCACTGTCTATTATATATCCTGTTTCCGTGTTGCTTCACTCCTACCAATCCACTGTCTATTATATATCCTGTTTCCGTGTTGCTTCACCCCTACCAATCCACTGTCTATTATATATCCTGTTTCCGTGTTGCTTCACCCCTACCAATCCACTGTCTATTATATATCCTGTTTCCGTGTTGCTCACCCCTACCAATCCACTGTCTATTATATATCCTGTTTCCGTGTTGCTTCACTCCTACCAATCCACTGTCTATTATATATCCTGTTTCCGTGTTGCTTCACTCCTACCAATCCACTGTCTATTATATATCCTGTTTCCGTCTATTATATATCCTGTTTTGCTTCACTCCTACAAATCCACTGTCTATTATATATCCTGTTTCCGTGTTGCTTCACCCCTACCAATCCACTGTCTATTATATATCCTGTTTCCGTGTTGCTTCACCCCTACCAATCCACTGTCTATTATATATCCTGTTTCCGTGTTGCTTCACCCCTACCAATCCACTGTCTATTATATATCCTGTTTCCGTGTTGCTTCACCCCTACCAATCACTGTCTATTATATATCCTGTTTCCGTGTTGCTTCACCCCTACCAATCCACTGTCTATTATATATCCTGTTTCCGTGTTGCTTCACCCCTACCAATCCACTGTCTATTATATATCCTGTTTCCGTGTTGCTTCACCCCTACCAATCCACTGTCTATTATATATCCTGTTTCCGTGTTGCTTCACCCTACCAATCCACTGTCTATTATATATCCTGTTTCCGTGTTGCTTCTCCCCTACCAATCCACTGTCTATTATATATCCTGTTTCCTGTTGCTTCTCCCCTACCAATCCACTGTCTATTATATATCCTCGCTTCACCCCTACCAATCCACTGTCTATTATATATCCTGTTTCCGTGTCGCTTCACCCCTACCAATACACTGTCTATTATATATCCTGTTTCCGTGTCGCTTCACCCCTACCAATCCACTGTCTATTATATATCCTGTTTCCGTGTCGCTTCACCCCTACCAATCCACTGTCTATTATATATCCTGTTTCCGTGTTGCTTCACCCCTACCAATACACTGTCTATTATATATCCTGTTTCCGTGTTGCTTCACTCCTACCAATCCACTGTCTATTATATATCCTGTTTCCGTGTTGCTTCACCCCTACCAATACACTGTCTATTATATATCCTGTTTCCGTGTTGCTTCACCCCTACCAATACACTGTCTATTATATATCCTGTTTCCGTGTTGCTTCACTCCTACCAATCCTCTGTCTATTATATATCCTGTTTCCGTGTTGCTTCACCCCTACCAATCCACTGTCTATTATATATCCTGTTTCCGTGTTGCTTCACCCCTACCAATCCACTGTCTATTATATATCCTGTTTCCGTGTTGCTTCACCCCTACCAATACACTGTCTATTATATATCCTGTTTCCGTGTTGCTTCACTCCTACCAATCCACTGTCTATTATATATCCTGTTTCCGTGTTGCTTCACCCCTACCAATACACTGTCTATTATATATCCTGTTTCCGTGTTGCTTCACCCCTACCAATACACTGTCTATTATATATCCTGTTTCCGTGTTGCTTTACTCCTACCTACAGTATAAGTACATAGCTTCCTAAATGACCTCCTACCACTACACATCGACCTGGTACTCCCTGTATTTAGCCATGTTATTTCCTACTTCCTGTATATAGCCATGTTATTTCCTGTATATAGCCATGTTATTTCCTGTATATAGCCATGTTATTTCCTGTATATAGCCATGTTATTTCCTGTATATAGCCATGTTATGTCCTACTTCCTGTATATAGCCATGTTATTTCCTGTATATAGCCATGTTATTTCCTGTATATAGCCATGTTATTTCCTGTATATAGCCATGTTATTTCCTACTTCCTGTATATAGCCATGTTATTTCCTACTTCCTGTATATAGCCATGTTGTTTCCTACTTCCTGTATATAGCCATGTTATTTCCTACTTCCTGTATATAGCCATGTTATTTCCTACTTCCTGTATATAGCCATGTTATTTCCTACTTCCTGTATATAGCCATGTTATTTCCTACTTCCTGTATATAGCCATGTTATTTCCTACTTCCTGTATATAGCCATGTTATTTCCTACTTCCTGTATATAGCCATGTTATTTCCTACTTCCTGTATATAGCCATGTTATTTCCTACTCCCTGTATATAGCCATGTTATTTCCTACTTCCTGTATATAGCCATGTTATTTCCTATTTCCTGTATATAGCCATGTTATTTCCTACTTCCTGTATATAGCCATGTTATTTCCTACTTCCTGTATATAGCCATGTAATTTTCTATTTCCTGTATATAGCCATGTTATTTCCTACTTCCTGTATATAGCCATGTTATTTCCTACTTCCTGTATATAGCCATGTTATTTCCTATTTCCTGTATATATCCATGTTATTTCCTACTTCCTGTATATAGCCATGTTATTTCCTACTTCCTGTATATAGCCATGTAATTTTCTATTTCCTGTATATAGCCATGTTATTTCCTACTTCCTAAATATATAGCCATGTTATTTCCTACTTCCTGTATATAGCCATGTTATTTCCTACTTCCTGTATATAGCCACGCTATTTCCTACTTCCTGTATATAGCCATGTTATTTCCTACTTCCTGTATATAGCCATGTTATTTCATGTTATTTTCTACTTCCTGTATATAGCCATGTTATTTCCTACTTCCTGTATATAGCCATGTTATTTCCTGTATATAGCCATGCTATTTCCTGTATATAGCCATGTTATTTCCTATTTCCTGTATATAGCCATGTTATTTCCTGTATATAGCCATGCTATTTCCTGTATATAGCCATGTTATTTCCTATTTCCTGTATATAGCCATGCTATTTCCTACTTCCTGTATATAGCCATGTTATTTCCTACTTCCTGTATATAGCCATGTAATTTTCTATTTCCTGTATATAGCCATGTTATTTCCTACTTCCTGTATATAGCCATGTTATTTCCTACTTCCTGTATATAGCCATGTTATTTCCTATTTCCTGTATATATCCATGTTATTTCCTATTTCCTGTATATAGCCATGTTATTTCCTGTATATAGCCATGTTATTTCCTGTATATAGCCATGTTATTTCCTACTTCCTGTATATAGCCATGTTATTTCCTATTTCCTGTATATAGCCATGTTATTTCCTATTTCCTGTATATAGCCATGTTATTTCCTATTTCCTGTATATAGCCATGTTATTTCCTATTTCCTGTATATAGCCATGTTATTTCCTACTTCCTGTATATAGCCATGTTATTTCCTGTATATAGCCATGTTATTTCCTGTATATAGCCATGTTATTTCCTGTATATAGCCATGTTATTTCCTGTATATAGCCATGTTATTCCTCGTGTCATAATTTTTTTTCTTTAACTCGGAATTGCTGGAAAAGGACCCGTAATCATTTCACGGTTATTCTACACCTGTTCTCTACGAAGCAAGTAACAAATACAATTGGATTTGATTTGATTCTGAATTGTTTTTTGTAGTTTGAAACAGATAAGTATTCCTCCAACATTATTTTTGTTTTAAGACAGTTTGAGAAATTATGCTATTTGATTGCACCCAAACTGGCAATTTCAATTTGTACGATTCATGTAATATCAATAAATATAGAACCAAACATCTGACACATTAGGTTGCTTAGAAAATTAAAAACTGGATTGCTTTCATGGAGGACTGGCTTGAATTGTGACGATGACCACAACATATTTTCATCTTGAGAAAAAGGTTTTCTACTCAAATCTACAAACAAAATGTTGTGATCCATTTACAAAAAATAACTAAATTGATAAAAGGCTTTTTTAATAGATCAGGGCACCTATTTAGTCAAACCTGATACTTTCACACCTATGCATGTGACTTCAATGGCTATTTTCTCTGAACAGAGAAATGAAAACCATTACCAATATCACAGAGAATACAATATAGTATGAATAAACAATTATCCAAGACGCAGCTTCATACTACTTGTTGACATAGAGAACGTGGTTGGCTTTTCACAATATAGTATGAATAAACAATTCTCCAAGACGCAGCTTCATACTACTTGTTGACATAGAGAACGTGGTTGGCTTTCACAATTGTTTTGAATTCCTTATGTCCAAACTGGATGTTAGGTACTATATTTATTGAATGTTATATGAATCCGATATATAACAATGTAGGTCCAATCAATTAGCTTACTTTCTCAGAGATTAAATTATATTTCAAATAATGTTGCAGAAATGCTTATTGTGTCTGTTTCCAACTACATGCATAACAAGCTGATGTGGTGGGTGTGGAAATCCTCTTTCTCTTGCTTTCTGAGGTGGAATAACCCAACTGTCTGATAACTGTGTTGTTTGTTTCAATATTGCAGAGAATCTCAGTGTTTATGCAGAAATACAAATCCAGACCCATATGAATAATTGATATATGTGTGTGCATATGTATATCTCTGAGGATAATGTCTAGGTTGTTTGTACCAGAGGAGAAGGACAGGCCCTGCTGTTGGGAGAAGGACAGGCCCTGCTGTCTGTAGAAGGAGAAGCCCTGCTGTCAGGAGAAGGAGAAGCCCTGCTGTCTGGAGAAACAGACCTTACTGTCTGGAGAAGGACAGGCCCTGCTGTCGGGAGAAGGAGAAGCCCTGCTGTCTGGAGAAGGACAGGCCCTGCTGTCTGGAGAAACAGACCTTACTGTCTGGAGAAGGACAGGCCCTGCTGTCGGGAGAAGGACAAGCCCTGCTGTCGGGAGAAGGAGAAGCCCTGCTGTCGGGAGAAGGAGAGGCCCTGCTGTCTGGAGAAGGAGAGGCCCTGCTGTCTGGAGAAGGACAGGCCCTGCTGTCTGGAGAAGGAGAAGCCCTGCTGTCGGGAGAAGGAGAGGCCCTGCTGTCTGGAGAAGGAGAGGCCCTGCTGTCTGGAGAAGGAGAGGCCCTGCTGTCGGGAGAAGGACAGGCCCTGCTGTCTGGAGAAGGAGAGGCCCTGCTGTCTGGAGAAGGAGAGGCCCTGCTGTCTGGAGAAGGAGAGGCCCTGCTGTCTGGAGAAGGAGAGGCCCTGCTGTCTGGAGAAGGAGAAGCCTTGCTGTCGGGAGAAGGAGAGGCCCTGCTGTCTGGAGAAGGAGAAGCCCTGCTGTCGGGAGAAGGAGAAGCCCTGCTGTCTGGAGAAGGACAGGCCCTGCTGTCTAGAGACGGAGAAGCCCTGCTGTCGGGAGAAGGAGAAGCCCTGCTGTCGGGAGAAGGAGAAACCCTGCTTTCTGGAAAAGGAGAAGCCCTGCTGTCGGGAGAAGGAGAAGCCCTGCTGTCGGGAGAAGGAGAGGCCCTGCTGTCTGGGGAAGGAGAGACCCTGCTGTCTGGAGAAGGAGAGACCCTGCTGTCTGGAGAAGGACAGGCCCTGCTGTCTGGAGAAGGAGAAGCCCTGCTGTCGGGAGAAGGAGAAGCCCTGCTGTCGGGAGAAGTAGAGGCCCTGCTGTCTGGAGAAGGAGAGGCCCTGCTGTCTGGAGAAGGAGAGGCCCTGCTGTCTGGAGAAGGAGAGGCCCTGCTGTCTGGAGAAGGAGAGGCCCTGCTGTCAGGAGGAGGAGAGGCCATGCTGTCTGGAGAAGGAGAGGCCCTGCTGTCTGGAGAAGGAGAGGCCCTGCTGTCTGGAGAAGGAGAGGCCCTGCTGTCTGGAGAAGGAGAGGCCCTGCTGTCTGGAGAAGGAGAGGCCCTGCTGTCTGGAGAAGGAGAAGCCCTGCTGTCTGGAGAAGGAGAGGCCCTGCTGTCTGGAGAAGGAGAGGCCCTGCTGTCGTTAGAAGGAGAGGCCCTACTGTCTGGAGAAGGAGAAGCCCTGCTGTCTGGAGAAGGAGAGGCCCTGCTGTCGTGAGAAGGAGAGGCCATGCTGTCTGGAGAAGGAGAGGCCATGCTGTCGTGAGAAGGAGAGGCCCTGCTGTCGGGAGAAGGAGAGGCCCTGCTGTCGTGAGAAGGAGAGGCCCTGCTGTCGTGAGAAGGAGAGGCCCTGCTGTCGGGAGAAGGAGAGGCCCTGCTGTCTGGAGAAGGACAGGCACTGCTGTCTGGAGAGGGAGAAACCTTGCTGTCGGGAGAAGGAGAGGCCCTGCTGTCTAGAGAAGGAGAGGCCCTGCTGTCTGGAGAAGGAGAGGCCCTGCTGTCTGGAGAAGGAGAGGCCCTGCTGTCTGGAGAAGGAGAGGCCCTGCTGTCTGGAGAAGGAGAGGCCCTGCTGTCTGGAGAAGGAGAGGCCCTGCTGTCTGGAGAAGGAGAAGCCCTGCTGTCTGGAGAAGGAGAGGCCCTGCTGTCTGGAGAAGGAGAGGCCCTGCTGTCGTTAGAAGGAGAGGCCCTACTGTCTGGAGAAGGAGAAGCCCTGCTGTCGTGAGAAGGAGAGGCCATGCTGTCGGGAGAAGGAGAGGCCCTGCTGTCGTGAGAAGGAGAGGCCCTGCTGTCGTGAGAAGGAGAGGCCCTGCTGTCGGGAGAAGGAGAGGCCCTGCTGTCTGGAGAAGGACAGGCACTGCTGTCTGGAGAGGGAGAAACCTTGCTGTCGGGAGAAGGAGAGGCCCTGCTGTCTAGAGAAGGAGAGGCCCTGCTGTCTGGAGAAGGAGAGGCCCTGCTGTCTGGAGAAGGAGAGGCCCTGCTGTCTGGAGAAGGAGAGGCCCTGCTGTCGGGAGAAGGAGAGGCCCTGCTGTCTGGAGAAGGAGAAGCCCTGCTGTCGGGAGAAGGAGAAGCCCTGCTGTCGGGAGAAGGAGAAGCCCTGCTGTCGGGAGAAGGAGAAGCCCTGCTGTCGGGAGAAGGAGAAACCCTGCTGTCTGGAGAAGGAGAGGCCCTGCTGTCTGGAGAAGGAGAGGCCCTGCTGTCAGGAGAAGGAGAGGCCATGCTGTCGGGAGAAGGAGAAGCCCTGCTGTCGGGAGAAGGAGAGGCCCTGCTGTCGGGAGAAGGAGAAGCCCTGCTGTCTGGAGAAGGAGAGGCCCTGCTGTCTGGAGAAGGAGAAGCCCTGCTGTCTGGAGAAGGAGAAGCCCTGCTGTCGGGAGAAGGAGAAGCCCTGCTGTCTGGAGAAGGAGAGGCCCTGCTGTCTGGAGAAGGAGAGGCCCTGCTGTCTGGAGAAGGAGAGGCCCTGCTGTCTGGAGAAGGAGAGGCCCTGCTGTCAGGAGAGGGAGAGGCCATGCTGTCTGGAGAAGGAGAGGCCCTGCTGTCTGGAGAAGGACAGGCCCTGCTGTCTGGAGAAGGAGAAGACCTGCTTTCGGGAGAAGGAGAAGCCCTGCTGTCGGGAGAAGGAGAAGCCCTGCTGTCTGGAGAAGGAGAGGCCCTGCTGTCGGGAGAAGGAGAAGCCCTGCTGTCGGGAGAAGGAGAAGCCCTGCTGTCTGGAGAAACAGACCTTACTGTCTGGAGAAGGACAGGCCCTGCTGTCGGGAGAAGGAGAAGCCCTGCTGTCGGGAGAAGGAGAAGCCCTGCTGTCTGGAGAAGGACAGGCCCTGCTGTCTGGAGAAGGAGAGGCCCTGCTGTATGGAGAAGGACAGGCCCTGCTATCTGGAGAAGGAGAGGCCCTGCTGTCTGGAGAAGGAGAGGCCCTGCTGTCTGGAGAAGGAGAGGCCCTGCTGTCTGGAGAAGGAGAAGCCCTGCTGTCGGGAAAAGGAGAGGCCCTGCTGTCGGTAGAAGGAGAAGCCCTGCTGTCTGGAGAAGGAGAGGCCCTGCTGTCTGGAGAAGGAGAAGCCCTGCTGTCGGGAGATGGAGAAGCCCTGCTGTCTGGAGAAGGAGAGGCCCTGCTGTCTGGAGAAGGAGAGGCCCTGCTGTCTGGAGAAGGAGAGGCCCTGCTGTCTGGAGAAGGAGAGGCCCTGCTGTCAGGAGAGGGAGAGGCCATGCTGTCTGGAGAAGGAGAGGCCCTGCTGTCTGGAGAAGGACAGGCCCTGCTGTCTGGAGAAGGAGAAGACCTGCTGTCGGGAGAAGGAGAAGCCCTGCTGTCGGGAGAAGGAGAAGCCCTGCTGTCTGGAGAAGGACAGGCCCTGCTGTCGGGAGAAGGAGAAGACCTGCTGTCGGGAGAAGGAGAAGCCCTGCTGTCGGGAGAAGGAGAAGCCCTGCTGTATGGAGAAGGACAGGCCCTGCTATCTGGAGAAGGAGAGGCCCTGCTGTCTGGAGAAGGAGAGGCCCTGCTGTCTGGAGAAGGAGAGGCCCTGCTGTCTGGAGAAGGAGAAGCCCTGCTGTCGGAGATGGAGAAGCCCTGCTGTCTGGAGAAGGAGAGGCCCTGCTGTCTGGAGAAGGAGAGGCCCTGCTGTCTGGAGAAGGAGAGGGCCTGCTGTCTGGAGAAGGAGAAGCCCTGCTGTCGGGAAAAGGAGAGGCCCTGCTGTCGGGAGAAGGAGAAGCCCTGCTGTCTGGAGAAGGAGAGGCCCTGCTGTCGGGAGAAGGAGAAGCCCTGCTGTCAGGAGAAGGAGAAGCCCTGCTGTCTGGAGAAACAGACCTTACTGTCTGGAGAAGGACAGGCCCTGCTGTCGGGAGAAGGAGAAGCCCTGCTGTCGGGAGAAGGAGAAGCCCTGCTGTCTGGAGAAGGAGAAGCCCTGCTGTCTGGAGAAGGACAGGCCCTGCTGTCTGGAGAAGGAGAGGCCCTGCTGTATGGAGAAGGACAGGCCCTGCTATCTGGAGAAGGAGAGGCCCTGCTGTCTGGAGAAGGAGAGGCCCTGCTGTCTGGAGAAGGAGAGGCCCTGCTGTCGGGAGAAGGAGAAGCCCTGCTGTCGGGAAAAGGAGAGGCCCTGCTGTCGGGAGAGGGAGAGGCCATGCTGTCTGGAGAAGGAGAGGCCCTGCTGTCTGGAGAAGGACAGGCCCTGCTGTCGGGAGAAGGAGAAGACCTGCTGTCGGGAGAAGGAGAAGCCCTGCTGTCGGGAGAAGGAGAAGCCCTGCTGTCTGGAGAAACAGACCTTACTGTCTGGAGAAGGACAGGCCCTGCTGTCGGGAGAAGGAGAAGACCTGCTGTCGGGAGAAGGAGAAGCCCTGCTGTCGGGAGAAGGAGAAGCCCTGCTGTCTGGAGAAGGAGAGGCCCTGCTGTCGGGAGAAGGAGAAGCCCTGCTGTCAGGAGAAGGAGAAGCCCTGCTGTCTGGAGAAACAGACCTTACTGTCTGGAGAAGGACAGGCCCTGCTGTCGGGAGAAGGAGAAGCCCTGCTGTCGGGAGAAGGAGAAGCCCTGCTGTCTGGAGAAGGACAGGGCCTGCTGTCTGGAGAAGGAGAGGCCCTGCTGTATGGAGAAGGACAGGCCCTGCTATCTGGAGAAGGAGAGGCCCTGCTGTCTGGAGAAGGAGAGGCCCTGCTGTCTGGAGAAGGAGAGGCCCTGCTGTCTGGAGAAGGAGAAGCCCTGCTGTCGGGAGATGGAGAAGCCCTGCTGTCTGGAGAAGGAGAGGCCCTGCTGTCTGGAGAAGGAGAGGCCCTGCTGTCTGGAGAAGGAGAGGCCCTGCTGTCTGGAGAAGGAGAAGCCCTGCTGTCGGGAAAAGGAGAGGCCCTGCTGTCGGGAGAAGGAGAAGCCCTGCTGTCTGGAGAAGGAGAGGCCCTGCTGTCTGGAGAAGGAGAAGCCCTGCTGTCGGGAGATGGAGAAGCCCTGCTGTCTGGAGAAGGAGAGGCCCTGCTGTCTGGAGAAGGAGAGGCCCTGCTGTTTGGAGAAGGAGAGGCCCTGCTGTCTGGAGAAGGAGAGGCCCTGCTGTCTGGAGAAGGACAGGCCCTGCTGTCTGGAGAAGGAGAAGACCTGCTGTCGGGAGAAGGAGAAGCCCTGCTGTCGGGAGAAGGAGAAGCCCTGCTGTCTGGAGAAGGAGAGACCATGCTGTCGGGAGAAGGAGAAGTCCTGCTGTCAGGAGAAGGAGAAGCCCTGCTGTCTGGAGAAACAGACCTTACTGTCTGGAGAAGGACAGGCCCTGCTGTCGGGAGAAGGAGAAGCCCTGCTGTCGGGAGAAGGAGAAGCCCTGCTGTCTGGAGAAGGACAGGCCCTGCTGTCTGGAGAAGGAGAGGCCCTGCTGTATGGAGAAGGACAGGCCCTGCTGTCTGGAGAAGGAGAGGCCCTGCTGTCTGGAGAAGGAGAGGCCTTGCTGTCTGGAGAAGGAGAGGCCCTGCTGTCTGGAGAAGGAGAAGCCCTGCTGTCGGGAAAAGGAGAATCCCTGCTGTCGGGATAAGGAGAAGCCCTGCTGTCTGGAGAAGGACAGGCCCTGCTGTCGGGAGAAGGAGAAGCCCTGCTGTCGGGAGAAGGAGAAGCCCTGCTGTCGGGAGAAGGAGAAACCCTGCTGTCTGGAGAAGGAGAGGCCCTGCTGTCTGGAGAAGGATAAGCCCTGCTGTCTGGAGAAGGAGAAGCCCTACTGTCGGGAGAAGGAGAGGCCCTGCTGTCTGGAGAAGGAGAAGCCCTGCTGTCGGGAGAAGGAGAAGCCCTGCTGTCGGGAGAAGGAGAAGCCCTGCTGTCGGGAGAAGGAGAAGCCCTGCTGTCTGGAGAAGGACAGGCCCTGCTGTCTGGAGAAGGAGAGGCCCTGCTGTCTGGAGAAGGAGAAGCCCTGCTGTCGGGAGAAGGAGAAGCCCTGCTGTCTGGAGAAGGACAGGCCCTGCTGTCTGGAGAAGGAGAAACCTTGCTGTCGGGAGAAGGAGAGGCCCTGCTGTCGGGAGAAGGAGAGGCCATGCTGTCGGGAGAAGGAGAGGCCCTGCTGTCTGGAGAAGGACAGGCCCTGCTGTCTGGAGAAATAGAGGCCCTGCTGTCTGGAGAAGGAGAGGCCCTGCTGTCGGTAGAAGGAGAAGCTCTGCTGTCTGGAGAAGGAGAAGCCCTGCTGTCTGGAGAACGACAGGCCCTGCTGTCTGGAGAAGGACAGGCCATGCTGTCTGGATAAGGAGAAGCCCTGCTGTCTGGAGAAGGAGAAGCCCTGCTGTCGGGAGAAGGAGAAGCCCTGCTGTCTGGAGAAGGAGAGGCCCTGCTGTCGGGAGAAGGAGAAGCCCTGCTGTCAGGAGAAGGAGAAGCCCTGCTGTCTGGAGAAACAGACCTTACTGTCTGGAGAAGGACAGGCCCTGCTGTCGGGAGAAGGAGAAGCCCTGCTGTCGGGAGAAGGAGAAGCCCTGCTGTCTGGAGAAGGACAGGGCCTGCTGTCTGGAGAAGGAGAGGCCCTGCTGTATGGAGAAGGACAGGCCCTGCTATCTGGAGAAGGAGAGGCCCTGCTGTCTGGAGAAGGAGAGGCCCTGCTGTCTGGAGAAGGAGAGGCCCTGCTGTCTGGAGAAGGAGAAGCCCTGCTGTCGGGAGATGGAGAAGCCCTGCTGTCTGGAGAAGGAGAGGCCCTGCTGTCTGGAGAAGGAGAGGCCCTGCTGTCTGGAGAAGGAGAGGCCCTGCTGTCTGGAGAAGGAGAAGCCCTGCTGTCGGGAAAAGGAGAGGCCCTGCTGTCGGGAGAAGGAGAAGCCCTGCTGTCTGGAGAAGGAGAGGCCCTGCTGTCTGGAGAAGGAGAAGCCCTGCTGTCGGGAGATGGAGAAGCCCTGCTGTCTGGAGAAGGAGAGGCCCTGCTGTCTGGAGAAGGAGAGGCCCTGCTGTTTGGAGAAGGAGAGGCCCTGCTGTCTGGAGAAGGAGAGGCCCTGCTGTCTGGAGAAGGACAGGCCCTGCTGTCTGGAGAAGGAGAAGACCTGCTGTCGGGAGAAGGAGAAGCCCTGCTGTCGGGAGAAGGAGAAGCCCTGCTGTCTGGAGAAGGAGAGACCATGCTGTCGGGAGAAGGAGAAGTCCTGCTGTCAGGAGAAGGAGAAGCCCTGCTGTCTGGAGAAACAGACCTTACTGTCTGGAGAAGGACAGGCCCTGCTGTCGGGAGAAGGAGAAGCCCTGCTGTCGGGAGAAGGAGAAGCCCTGCTGTCTGGAGAAGGACAGGCCCTGCTGTCTGGAGAAGGAGAGGCCCTGCTGTATGGAGAAGGACAGGCCCTGCTGTCTGGAGAAGGAGAGGCCCTGCTGTCTGGAGAAGGAGAGGCCTTGCTGTCTGGAGAAGGAGAGGCCCTGCTGTCTGGAGAAGGAGAAGCCCTGCTGTCGGGAAAAGGAGAATCCCTGCTGTCGGGATAAGGAGAAGCCCTGCTGTCTGGAGAAGGACAGGCCCTGCTGTCGGGAGAAGGAGAAGCCCTGCTGTCGGGAGAAGGAGAAGCCCTGCTGTCGGGAGAAGGAGAAACCCTGCTGTCTGGAGAAGGAGAGGCCCTGCTGTCTGGAGAAGGATAAGCCCTGCTGTCTGGAGAAGGAGAAGCCCTACTGTCGGGAGAAGGAGAGGCCCTGCTGTCTGGAGAAGGAGAAGCCCTGCTGTCGGGAGAAGGAGAAGCCCTGCTGTCGGGAGAAGGAGAAGCCCTGCTGTCGGGAGAAGGAGAAGCCCTGCTGTCTGGAGAAGGACAGGCCCTGCTGTCTGGAGAAGGAGAGGCCCTGCTGTCTGGAGAAGGAGAAGCCCTGCTGTCGGGAGAAGGAGAAGCCCTGCTGTCTGGAGAAGGACAGGCCCTGCTGTCTGGAGAAGGAGAAACCTTGCTGTCGGGAGAAGGAGAGGCCCTGCTGTCGGGAGAAGGAGAGGCCATGCTGTCGGGAGAAGGAGAGGCCCTGCTGTCTGGAGAAGGACAGGCCCTGCTGTCTGGAGAAATAGAGGCCCTGCTGTCTGGAGAAGGAGAGGCCCTGCTGTCGGTAGAAGGAGAAGCTCTGCTGTCTGGAGAAGGAGAAGCCCTGCTGTCTGGAGAACGACAGGCCCTGCTGTCTGGAGAAGGACAGGCCATGCTGTCTGGATAAGGAGAAGCCCTGCTGTCTGGAGAAGGACAGGCCATGCTGTCAGGAGAAGGGAAAACCATTCAAATAAGACCATGCCCTCATAAAACTGTCTGTAACTCCAGTTCTGTTTGTGAAATTTAAATATTTATTTATTATTAAAATAATAATTTCTCTCTCCAATTGGTCGTTAAGGTCTTGGCCAATCGCTGCAACTCCCGCACGGATTCGGGAGAGGCAAAGGATGAGAGCCATGCATCCTCAGAAACACGACTCTGCCTCTGCACTGTTCTTGACATACTGCTCGCTTAACCCTCACCAATGTGTCGGCGGAAACACCGTCCAGCAAGTGCCCGGCCAGCGACAATAAGTCCCTAGAGCACGATGAGACAAGGAAATCGGCCCGTCGACGCTGGCCGAACCCTCCCCTAACCCGGATGACGCTGGGCCAAACCCTCTCCTAACCCGGACGATGCTGGGCCAGTTGTGTGACAGCCTAGGATCGAACCCAGTTCTGTAGCAATGCAGTGCCTTAGACCGCTGCGCCCCTCGGGAGGACATATTACAATTATAATAATGGCAATGTGTAACCTATACTTATTTAGGGAGAGTAAAGAACGGAAGGCGGCATTTAAAAATGTCAGAGTAATAAAATAAATTAATTCATGAGCAGTCAATATGCTTTAGCAGTTCTAATGTTAGGAGCAAGGTTTCTCTGTTTGGAGCCAGCTGCAGTTTTGCTAGGTCTTTCTTTGCTGCACTTGACCATATTAGCAGACAGTAATCAAGATGGGAAAAGATCAGAACCTTAACAATTAGTACAATAGATTTTTGTGTAAAAAACGCAGAACATTTCTTCACAACAACTCATGAAAATTGACCATCCAATGTTATACATAGGAGTTTATTTTCATCAACTTGCTCAAAGGTCAGACCAAAGAGTTTTATAACTACACCAAGACAGATCACACCCTGGCAGAACAAGCAAGGAGGTGGACAGAGCCAAGAACGAGCTAGCGAGATCCTATTGGACAGTTCTAACGTGCATCTGCATAATTCCTTTATGGAACACCTACTCTGTGTGCAATAACTCAATTCACCTTTGCAGTCTTTCAAAACAACGTGATTTTTAAAAACTCTGGCAATGTGTAAAGTCTTCAAAACTTAGTCCACTCTGTTCATAACAGATTTTAGGTCTGGGAACAGAAAACTGCATTGAGATCAAATGTTTCATTGGTGATAAAATGTGCAGAATCTAGGCCAAAATCCATCTCATTCCATCTCCCACTGCTGGCTACTGGGCTTCCTCTCAATTCCATATTTGGTAGTGTGTGAAAACATCCGGTGAAATATCTGTCTCATTGTTCTATCTGTGGTAACACCCTTAACTAATTGCGTCGAGCCATCCCGGATCTGGTATCGTGACTACAGCCTCAGGCTCATTACCATAACGCAACGTTAACTATTCATGAAAATCGCAAATGAAATGAAATTAATCTATTTGCTCTCAAGCTTAGCCTTTTGTTAACAACACTGTCATCTCAGATTTTCAAAATATGCTTCTCAACCATTGCAAAACAAGCATTTGTGTAACAGTATTGATAGCTAACGTAGCATTTAGCGTAGCATTTAGCGTTAGCATTCAGCAGGCAACATTTTCACAAAAACCAGAAAAGCAATTCAAATAAAATCATTTACCTTTGAAGAACTTCGGATGTTTTCAATGAGGAGACTCTCAGATAGCAAATGTTCAGTTTTTCCTGAAAGATTATTTGTTTAGGACAAATCGCTCCGTTTTCTGCGTCACGTTTAGCTACGAAAAAAAACCTGTATCCAGGATTGTGTAAATCTATCCGCAAGCTCATTAGCATAACACAATGTTAACTATTCATGAAAATCGCAAATGAAATGAAATTAATCTATTTGCTGTCAAGCTTAGCCTTTTGTTAACAACACTGTCATCTCAGATTTTCAAAATATGCTTTTGAACCATAGCAAAACAAGCATTTGTGTAACAGTATTAGTATAAGTATTAGCCTAGCATAGGATTATGCCTCTATTTCAGCATGCAACATTTTCCACAAAAAACAGAAAATAATTCAAATACAATCATTTACCTTTGAAGAACTTCAGATGTTTTCAATGAGGAGACTCTGTTAGATAGCAAATGTTCCATTTTTACAAAAAATATTATCTGTGTCAACTAATCGCTCCGTTTTGTTCATCACGTTTGGGTAAGGAAAAAAATTAATAATAAGTCATTAAAACGTGAACTTTTTTCCAAATTAACTCCATAATATCGACAGAAACATGGCAAACCGATGTTTAGAATCAATCCTCAAGGTGTTTTTCACATATCTATCGACGATAAAATCCATCGAGGCAGTTGACTTTCTCTTCTGAAGAAATGGAACGCGCATGGACCTACAGATTACGCAATAATTTCGACACAGGATACCGGGCGGACACCTGGTAAATGTAGTCTCTTATGGTCAATCTTCCAATGATATGCCTACAAACACGTCACAATGCTGCAGATAATGGGGGGAAACGACAGAAAGTGCAGGCTCATTCCTGGCGCATTCACAGCCATATAAGGAGACATTGGAACACAGCGCCTTCAGAATCTGGGGCATTTCCTGTATGAAACTTCATCTTGGTTTCGCCTGTAGCATTAGTTCTGGGGAACTCACATATAATATCTTTGCAGTTTTGGAAATGTCAGAGTTTTGTCTTTCCAAGGCTGTCAATTCCATGCATAGTCGAGCATCTTTTCGTGACAAAATATCTTGTTTAAAACGGGAACGTTTTTTATCCAAAAATTAAAAGAGCGCCCCCTATCTCGAAGAGGTTAATGTACAACTCCATTTGAGGTTTTAGGTCTTAGAGAATGTTTGGAACCAAACACAACAACAAACTCTTTTAATTTTATTCATTTTTTTATTCAACATTCTGATACTGACTGGAACTCCTTATTTAGAATGTCAGTGACCTCACTGGATTCGGATGTGGAGAGTGTGGAACCATCTGCATACAGAGTAAGACCAGAAAACAAATTCTTTGTAAAGAATAGAGAACATTAATGGCCCAAAGGAACTGCCCTGAGGGACACTGCACTGTACATATCTGTTATCTAATGTTAGAGAAGCTTCCATTGAAGAACACTTTCCGGGTTCTATTGGATAGATAACTCTCCAACCACGTGATGGGACGTGATGTATGTTCATTTTTTTTTTATAACAAGTGATGATCAATAACATCAAATGCTGCACTGAAATCTAACAGTACAGCTCCAACTATCATCTCATTATCCCATTTATTTTAAAACCAATCATCAGTCATCTGAGTCAGTGCCGTACAAGTTGAGTGCCCTTCTCTATAGGCTGAAAGTTAGTAGTTGTTCTCAAATACCGTTGTATTTGTAAAAACACAATTCGCTCCGTCAGTTTACTAAGAACAGGCAGCAAACTGATTGGTCGGTTGTTAGAGCCAGCAAAGGGTGCTTTACTATTTTTAGGCAGTGGAATTGGTTTAACTTCCTTCCACGCCTGTGGATACACCCACTCCTTTAGGCTTTGGTTAAAGATATAGCAAATAGGGGTGTCAATACAGTCTGCAACCGTTCTCTATAGTTTACCATCTAGGTTGTCTATACCTGGTGGTAATACAGTCTGCTACCATTCTCTATAGTTTACCATCATGGTTGTCTATACCTTGTGGCAATACAGTCTGCTACCGTTCTCTATAGTTTACCATCTAGGTTGTCTATACCTGGTGGTAATACAGTCTGCTACCATTCTCTATAGTTTACCATCATGGTTGTCTATACCTGGTGGCAATACAGTCTGCTACCGTTCTCTATAGTTTACCATCTAGGTTGTCTATACCTGGTGGTAATACAGTCTGCTACCATTCTCTATAGTTTACCATCATGGTTGTCTATACCTGGTGGCAATACAGTCTGCTACCGTTCTCTATAGTTTACCATCTAGGTTGTCTATACCTGGTGGTAATACAGTCTGCTACCATTCTCAATAGTTTACCATCTAGGTTGTCTATACTGTCTGCTACTGTTCTCTATAGTTTCCAATTCAGGTTGTCTATACCTGGTGGTAATACAGTCTGCTACCGTTCTCTATAGTTTCTAATCCAGGTTGTCTATACCTGGTGGTAATACAGTCTGCTACCATTCTCTATAGTTTACCATCTAGGTTGTCTATACCTGGTGGTAATACAGTCTGCTACCGTTCTCTATAGTTTACCATCTAGGTTGTCTATACCTGGTGGTAATACAGTCTGCTACCATTCTCAATAGTTTACCATCTAGGTTGTCTATACTGTCTGCTACTGTTCTCTATAGTTTCCAATTCAGGTTGTCTATACCTGGTGGTAATACAGTCTGCTACCGTTCTCTATAGTTTCTAATCCAGGTTGTCTATACCTGGTGGCAATACAGTCTGCTACCATTCTCTATAGTTTACCATCTAGGTTGTCTATACCTGGTGGTAATACAGTCTGCTACCATTCTCAATAGTTTACCATCATGGTTGTCTATACCTGGTGGTAATACAGTCTGCTACCATTCTCTATAGTTGACCATCTAGGATGTCTATACCTGGTGGTATAACAGTCTGCTACCATTCTCAAAAGTGTCCCACCGGGTGGTTTATCATTATTGGTGGTTAACTTTTTAGGGACATTAATACCTGCATTAATACTTGTTAGGGATAGGGGGCAGCATTTTCACTTTGGATGAATAGCGTGCCCATAGTGAACAGCCTCATACTCTGTCCCAGATGCTAATATATGCATATTATTATTATTACTATTTGATAGTTTCTAAAACCGTTTGAATTATGTCTGTTAGTATAACAGAACACATATGGCAGGCAAACTTCCAAACAGGAAGTGGAAATTCTGGGGCTGGTTGATTTTCAACTCGTCGCCTATTCACATCCCAGTAAGATATGGATCTGTTCGCACTTCCTACACCTTCCACTAGATGTCAACAATCAGTAGAACGTGGAATGAAGCCTCTAGTGTGATGTGGACCGGATGGCAGCTATTTGAGTCAGTGATCTGGCAGAAAGCCAGTTCCTGGTCACGCGCATTTCTCATGATATCGCCATGTGTTCCATTACTCTGTAGACAAAAACGAATGCTCCGGTTGGAACGTTATTGGATATATATGATAACAACACCAGTTTATTCGACCTGGAATATAACTTCTTGAAGTTTTTGTCCGATTTCGCCTGGACTGGTGCCAGCGTTTGGACATGTGAACTAAACGTGGACCCTAACCCTAACCCACAACCCCTACCAACTATCTCTGTAGTCCTATTTATTTATGAAATATCATCACACATGATGTAAGCTAGTTACAGAGTCTCCTAAAGACATGACACATTGGGAAGAGATTGTTGATGATTGGTGTAAGTCTGCTAGTTGGATGGTTGGATGGTTAGCTGGCTGGGTGGCTGGATAGTTGGATGGATGGAGGGATGGCTGGCTGGCTGGCTGGCTGGCTGGCTGGCTGGCTGGCTGGCTGGCTGGCAGGCTGGCTGGCTGGCTGGCTGGCTGGATGGTTGGCTGGCTGGCTGGCTGGCTGGCTGGCTGGCTGGCTGGCTGGCTGGCTGGCTGGCTGGATGGTTGGCTGGCTGACTGACTGGATGGTTGGCTGGTTGGCTGGCTGGCTGGCTGACTGACTGGATGGTTGGCTGGTTGGCTGGCTGGCTGGCTGGCTGGCTGGCTGGCTGGCTGGCTGACTGGATGCATGGTTGGTTGGTTGGATGGATGGATGGATGGATGGATGGATGGATGGATGGATGGTTGGTTGGATGGATGGATGGATGGTTGGTTGGATGGTTGGTTGGCTGGCTGGCTGGCTGGTTGGTTGGCTGGCTGGTTGGATGGATGGTTGGTTGGTTGGTTGGTTGGTTGGTTGGATGGTTGGTTGGATGGTTGGTTGGCTGGATGGTTGGCTGGCTGGCTGGTTGGCAGGATATCAGATGGTTAGCTAGTCTAGAATACCTGTGTTTCTGCTACCGGCAGAGGAAGTGGTGGAGTTGGGCCGTAGCGAAGGTGGTTGATTCAGCCGCTCCTCTCTGTCTTTCTGCTTAGTGTATCAGTAATCAGACCCAATATTGATGATAATGTAAATCAAGTGTTTGGATTAATCAGATGGTATGTACTGTTGATATTTAAACTAGGCAGCTTTCTGCACACACTCAACCGGTGACCTAATTTCAAGCCATGCGTGGTTGGATACCGGGCGAGCGTAAGTGCAGCCTGGCAAAAGAGCAGACCAGCAGGGTTCTTCAGCTGCCCCAATAGGAGAACTCTTTTTGATTCCAAGATTTAGGTTCTACATGGAACCAAAATGGTTCTACCTGGAACCAAAATGGTTCTACCTGGAACCAAAAGGGTTCTTCAAAGGGTTCTCCTAAGGGACAGCTGAAGAACTCTTTTAGATTCTACATACCACTGTTTTATAGAGTGTAAGTCTAACTTCATGTGAGGCAGGTAACCTGGTGGTTAGAGGAGGCAGGTAACCTGGTGGTTAGAGGAGACAGGTATCCTGGTGGTTAGAGGAGGCAGGTAGTCTGGTGGTTAGAGGAGGCAGGTAACCTGGTGGTTAGAGGAGGCAGGTAACCTGGTGGTTAGAGGAGACAGGTAACCTGGTGGTTAGAGGAGGCAGGTAGCCTGGTGGTTAGAGGTGGCAGGTAACCTGGTGGTTAGAGGAGACAGGTAACCTGGTGGTTAAAGGTGGCAGGTAACCTGGTGGTTAGAGGAGGCAGGTATCCTGGTGGTTAGAGGAGACAGGTAACCTGGTGGTTAGAGGAGGCAGGTAACCTGGTGGTTAGAGGAGATAGGTAACCTGGTGGTTAGAGGAGGCAGGTAGTCTGGTGGTTAGAGGAGGCAGGTAACCTGGTGGTTAGAGGAGACAGGTATCCTGGTGGTTAGAGGAGGCATGTAGTCTGGTGGTTAGAGGAGGCAGGTAACCTGGTGGTTAGAGGAGGCAGGTAACCTGGAGGTTAGAGGAGGCAGGTAACCTGGTGGTTAGAGGAGACAGGTATCCTGGTGGTTAGAGGAGGCATGTAGTCTGGTGGTTAGAGGAGGCAGGTAACCTGGTGGTTAGAGGAGGCAGGTAACCTGGTGGTTAAAGGAGGCAGGTAACCTGGTGGTTAGAGGAGGCAGGTATCCTGGTGGTTAGAGGAGGCAGGTAACCTGGTGGTTAGAGGAGGCAGGTAACCTGGTGGTTAGAGGAGACAGGTAACAGGTAACCTGGTGGTTAGAGGAGGCAGGTAGTCTGGTGGTTAGAGGAGGCAGGTAACCTGGTGGTTAGAGGAGACAGGTAACCTGGTGGTTAGAGGTGGCAGGTAACCTGGTGGTTAGAGGAGGCAGGTAACCTGGTGGTTAGAGGAGGCATGTAACCTGGTGGTTAGAGGAGACAGGTATCCTGGTGGTTAGAGGAGGCAGGTAGTCTGGTGGTTAGAGGAGGCAGGTAACCTGGTGGTTAGAGGTGGCAGGTAACCTGGTGGTTAAAGGAGGCAGGTAACCTGGTGGTTAGAGGAGGCAGGTATCCTGGTGGTTAGAGGAGGCAGGTAACCTGGTGGTTAGAGGAGGCAGGTAACCTGGTGGTTAGAGGAGACAGGTAACAGGTAACCTGGTGGTTAGAGGAGGCAGGTAGTCTGGTGGTTAGAGGAGGCAGGTAACCTGGTGTTTAGAGGAGGCAGGTAACCTGGTGGTTAGAGCGTTGGACTAGTAACCAAAAGGTTGCAAGATCGAATCCCCATGCTGACAAGGTAAAAGTCCTTCTGCCCCTGAACAAGGCAGTTAACCCACTGTTCTTAGGCTCTTATTGAAAATAAGAATTTGTTCTTAACTGATTTACCTAGTTGAATTTAAAAAATGTCTACATCCTTGTTTAACCCTAGATGGTTTGTTGCGTAGAGTGGATGTCTGCCTAACAGGTTGGTCTTGATGGGCCTCGGGCCTGCAGTAGATTGCTATGCCCAGTTGCAGCTGTCTGCGCTGGGCTTGGACGCTCCGAGGCTCCCCTTCTCATCACCAACATGATGATCCTGAGGTTATGAGTGTGTAAAACAGTTCCTGCTATCATTGGAAGTCATGCACACACACATACTGTAAATCTTCTCCTGCCACCTGCTCCTTCTCTAACTGTCCATTGCTGTCCCAATCTTCCTCCCTCCCTCCCGTCTCGTCTTTCTCTCTTTCCTTCTCTTTGTCTTGTTCTCCTCTTCTTCTCATGATTCTCCCTCCCTCTTGTCTTCCTCCCCTATTTTTTCTCTCTGTCCTATGACAAAAGCAATGTCTCCCTCTCCTTTTCCCTCCCTCTCCCTCTCACTCCCTCTCCCCCCTCTCCCTCTCCCTCTCCCTTACATGTTTCTCCTTCTATTTTTCTCTCTCTCCTTTCCTCCATTTCTGTCTCTTTCTGGATATATCAATTTCCCTTCCTCTCTCTCTCTCTCTCTCTCTCTCTGTCTCTGTCTCTCTCTCCTCCATCTCTCTCTCTCCTCCATCTCTCTGTCTCTCTCTCTCTCTCCTCCATCTCTCTCTCTCTCCTCCATCTCTCTCTCTCTCCTCCATCTCTCTCTCTCGTTCCCCTCAGGTGCAGAATCATCTTGTTTAGTTAATAACTACCTTCATTTCGGCTTCGTTAGAATGAACAGAACCAGATGTAGTAACAGTACCTTCAGAAGGTCTTCACACTCCGTTTTACACATGTTGTGTTACAGCCTGAATTTAAAATGGATTCAATTGAGATGTTGTGCCATTGGCCTTCACACTATATCCCATAATGTCAAAGTGGAATTATGTTTTTAGAAAACTTGTATAAATTAATAAAAATGTTTAACCTGAAATGTCTTGCGTTATTAAGTATTCTACCCTTTTGTTATGGCCTAAATTAGTTCATGAATAAAATGTTGCTTAACAAGTCACATAAATTGCATGGACTCTGTGTGCAATAATAGTGTTTAACATGATTTATTAATGCTTACATCATCTCTGTGTCCCACCTGTAAGGTCCCTCAGTAGTAAAAATAATAATAATAATAAGCAGTGAATTTCAGGGACGTTTGCCAAAGAAGGGCACCTATTGGTGAGGTTATTAATGACACTGTGGGGGGTGTATCACCCAGTCACTACAAAGATACTAAATATCCCTTTGAACACGGTGAGGTTATTAATGACACTGTGGGTGGTGTATCACCCAGTCACTACAAAGATACTAAATATCCCTTTGAACACGGTGAGGTTATTAATGACACTGTGGGTGGTGTATCACCCAGTCACTACAAAGATACTAAATATCCCTTTGAACACGGTGAGGTTATTAATGACACTGTGGGGGGTGTATCACCCAGAGTATCACCCAGTCACTACAAAGATACAGGCTCAGGATTTTCCTGAGATCTTTCATTTGTTTATTAATATAAGGCCCGTCAGCTTAGCGTTAAAATGAATGAACATATCAAAAACACAGATTTTAGAAAGCTGATGTTATAATGTTCGGATGTAATTTTAGTGACTGGCCAGAGTATCCCATATACCACTTGCGATGGCCATGTGGCGTGAGGTAACGTTCTCTGGGGATGAGGATCAGCACATCCTCAAAGGGATATCAAAGGAGATCGTCCATCAACGGCCAGGGAAAAAGCAATGGCTTATGGAAATCACACTCCAGATTCCCTGTGGCAGAACCACATGCAGCTGACGTCTCGGTAGAGAACATTTCCCCAGGTGAAAGAGTGACCACCTGGTGGAGCCTCATTGTGGACGGTAACGGCTGGAAGGTGTAGCTGGCATTTCTTTCACAGCTTCCTCCACAGCTTGCTCCTTATTGTAAAACAAGTTCACCTGGGATTGTCCCTTCTCTCAGAGCTTGGTACAGGGACAATGACGTGGGCATCTAAAACTCTTTGGCTTTACAAGCCTGTCGGCCCTCCTCTTCAATGTGCCACCTTTAACTGGCTTCAAAGTAGTTCCAGATTCCTCTTGTAAAACCCCTTCTTGAACATTTCAGTACAAAAGAGGGGGAGAAAAAAATTTACCACTCTGCTTGTCCTATGTGCAGGGACAGTCGCTTAAAAAAAATGGATGGTTGTCACATCCTGGCATCTCCATCGGATTTCCCTCAGGATGTGCTCCAGGTGCTTCCGTTTGGCAGGTGGGCCCTTCAGTCTGGATGCCGATACAGAAGGAGGTAGGGTCAGATGCCTCCCCCCTCCCCACACAGTAAACCCCAGTGTGCATAGTGACCTGATGGTGTGATGCACAGTAAAACCCCAGTGTGCATAGTGGCCTGTTGGTGTGATGCACAGTAAAAACCCAGTGTGCAGAGTGGCCTGTTGGTGTGTTGCATAATAAACCCCAGTGAACGTAGTGGCCTGTTGGTGTGATGCACAGTAAAAACTCAGTGTGCATAGTGGCCTGTTGGTGTGATGCACAGTAAAAACCCAGTGTGCATAGTGGCCTGTTGGTGTGATGCACAGTAAAAACCCAGTGTGCATTGTGGCCTGTTGGTGTGATGCACAGTAAAACCCCAGTGTGCATAGTGGCCTGTTGGTGTGATGCACAGTAAAAACCCAGTGTGCATTGTGGCCTGTTGGTGTGATGCACAGTAAAACCCCAGTGTGCATAGTGGCCTGTTGTGTGATGCACAGTAAACCCCAGTGTGCATAGTGGCCTGTTGGTGTGATGCACAGTAAACCCCCGTGTGTATAGTGGCCTGTTGGTGTGATGCACAGTAAGCCCCAGTGTGCATAGTGGCCTGTTGGTTTGATGCGAAGTAAACCCCAGTGTGCATAGTGGCCTGTTGGTGTGATGCACAGTAAAACCCCAGTGTGCATAGTGGCCTGTTGGTGTGATGCAAAGTAAACCCCAGTGTGCATAGTGACCTGATGGTGTGATGCACAGTCAAACCCCAGTGTGCATAGTGGCCTGTTGGTGTGATGCATAATAAACCCCAGTGTGCATAGTGGCCTGTTGGTGTGATGCACAGTAAAACCCAGTGTGCATAGTGGCCTGTTGTGTGATGCACAGTAAACCCCAGTGTGCATAGTGGCCTGTTGGTGTGATGCACAGTAAACCCCAGTGTGTATAGTGGCCTGTTGGTGTGATGCACAGTAAACCCCAGTCTGCATAGTGGCCTGTTGTGTGATGCACAGTAAACCCCAGTGTGCATAGTGGCCTGTTGGTGTGATGCACAGTAAACCCCCGTGTGTATAGTGGCCTGTTGGTGTGATGCACAGTAAGCCCCAGTGTGCATAGTGGCCTGTTGGTGTGATGCGAAGTAAACCCCAGTGTGCATAGTGGCCTGTTGGTGTGATGCACAGTAAAACCCCAGTGTGCATAGTGGCCTGTTGGTGTGATGCACAGTAAAACCCCAGTGTGCATAGTGGCCTGTTGGTGTGATGCGAAGTAAACCCCAGTGTGCATAGTGGCCTGTCGGTGTGATGCACAGTAAACCCCAGTGTGCATAGTGACCTGATGGTGTGATGCACAGTAAAACCCCAGTGTGCATAGTGGCCTGTTGGTGTGATGCACAGTAAAAACCCAGTGTGCAGAGTGGCCTGTTGGTGTGTTGCATAATAAACCCCAGAGTGTGTAGTGGCCTGTTGGTGTGATGCTCAGTAAAAACCCAGTGTGCATAGTGGCCTGTTGGTGTGATGCACAGTAAAAACCCAGTGTGCATAGTGGCCTGTTGGTGTGATGCACAGTAAAAACCCAGTGTGCATTGTGGCCTGTTGGTGTGATGCACAGTAAAACCCCAGTGTGCATAGTGGCCTGTTGTGTGATGCACAGTAAACCCCAGTGTGCATAGTGGCCTGTTGGTGTGATGCACAGTAAACCCCAGTGTGCATAGTGGCCTGTTGGTGTGATGCACAGTAAAAACCCAGTGTGCATTTTGGCCTGTTGGTGTGATGCACAGTAAAACCCCAGTGTGCATAGTGGCCTGTTGTGTGATGCACAGTAAACCCCAGTGTGCATAGTGGCCTGTTGGTGTGATGCACAGTAAACCCCCATGTGTATAGTGGCCTGTTGGTGTGATGCACAGTAAGCCCCAGTGTGCATAGTGGCCTGTTGGTGTGATGTGAAGTAAACCCCAGTGTGCATAGTGGCCTGTTGGTGTGATGCACAGTAAAACCCCAGTGTGCATAGTGGCCTGTTGGTGTGATGCACAGTAAACCCCAGTGTGCATAGTGACCTGATGGTGTGATGCACAGTAAAACCCCAGTGTGCATAGTGGCCTGTTGGTGTGATGCAGAGTAAAAACCCAGTGTGCAGAGTGGCCTGTTGGTGTGTTGCATAATAAACCCCAGTGTGCGTAGTGGCCTGTTGGTGTGATGCACAGTAAACCAGTGTGCATAGTGACCTGATGGTGTGATGCACAGTAAACCCCAGTGTGCATAGTGGCATGTTGGTGTGATGCACAGTAAAAACCCAGTGTGCATTGTGGCCTGTTGGTGTGATGCACAGTAAAACCCCAGTGTGCAGAGTGGCCTGTTGGTGTGTTGCATAATAAACCCCAGTGAACGTAGTGGCCTGTTGGTGTGATGCACAGTAAAAACCCAGTGTGCATAGTGGCCTGTTGTTGTGATGCACAGTAAAAACCCAGTGTGCATAGTGGCCTGTTGGTGTGATGCACAGTAAAAACACAGTGTGCATTGTGGCCTGTTGGTGTGATGCACAGTAAAACCCCAGTGTGCATAGTGGCCTGTTGTGTGATGCACAGTAAACCCCAGTGTGCATAGTGGCCTGTTGGTGTGATGCACAGTAAACCCCAGTGTGTATAGTGGCCTGTTGGTGTGATGCACAGTAAACCCCAGTCTGCATAGTGGCCTGTTGTGTGATGCACAGTAAACCCCAGTGTGCATAGTGGCCTGTTGGTGTGATGCACAGTAAACCCCCGTGTGTATAGTGGCCTGTTGGTGTGATGCACAGTAAGCCCCAGTGTGCATAGTGGCCTGTTGGTGTGATGCGAAGTAAACCCCAGTGTGCATAGTGGCCTGTTGGTGTGATGCACAGTAAAACCCCAGTGTGCATAGTGGCCTGTTGGTGTGATGCAAAGTAAACCCCAGTGTGCATAGTGACCTGATGGTGTGATGCACAGTCAAACCCCAGTGTGCATAGTGGCCTGTTGGTGTGATGCACAGTAAAACCCAGTGTGCATAGTGGCCTGTTGGTGTGATGCACAGTAAAACCCCAGTGTGCATAGTGGCCTGTTGGTGTGATGCACAGTAAAACCCCAGTGTGCATAGTGGCCTGTTGGTGTGATGCATAATAAACCCCAGTGTGCATAGTGGCCTGTTGGTGTGATGCACAGTAAACCAGTGTGCATAGTGGCCTGTTGGTGTGATGCACAGTAAAACCCCAGTGTGCATAGTGGCCTGTTGGTGTGATGCGAAGTAAACCCCAGTGTGCATAGTGGCCTGTTGGTGTGATGCACAGTAAAAACCCAGTGTGCATAGTGGCCTGTTGGTGTGATGCACAGTAAACCCCAGTGTGCATAGTGACCTGATGGTGTGATGCACAGTAAAACCCCAGTGTGCATAGTGGCCTGTTGGTGTGATGCACAGTAAAAACCCAGTGTGCAGAGTGGCCTGTTGGTGTGTTGCATAATAAACCCCAGTGAACGTAGTGGCCTGTTGGTGTGATGCACAGTAAAAACCCAGTGTGCATAGTGGCCTGTTGGTGTGATGCACAGTAAAAACTCAGTGTGCATAGTGGCCTGTTGGTGTGATGCACAGTAAAAACACAGTGAACGTAGTGGCCTGTTGGTGTGATGCACAGTAAAAACCCAGTGTGCATAGTGGCCTGTTGGTGTGATGCACAGTAAAAACCCAGTGTGCATAGTGGCCTGTTGGTGTGATGCACAGTAAAAACCCAGTGTGCATTGTGGCCTGTTGGTGTGATGCACAGTAAAACCCCAGTGTGCATAGTGGCCTGTTGTGTGATGCACAGTAAACCCCAGTGTGCATAGTGGCCTGTTGGTGTGATGCACAGTAAAAACCCAGTGTGCATTGTGGCCTGTTGGTGTGATGCACAGTAAAACCCCAGTGTGCATAGTGGCCTGTTGTGTGATGCACAGTAAACCCCAGTGTGCATAGTGGCATGTTGGTGTGATGCACAGTAAAAACCCAGTGTGCATTGTGGCCTGTTGGTGTGATGCACAGTAAAACCCCAGTGTGCATAGTGGCCTGTTGGTGTGATGAACAGTAAACCAGTGTGCATAGTGACCTGATGGTGTGATGCACAGTCAAACCCCAGTGTGCATAGTGGCCTGTTGGTGTGATGCACAGTAAAACCCCAGTGTGCATAGTGGCCTGTTGGTGTGATGCATAATAAACCCCAGTGTGCATAGTGGCCTGTTGGTGTGATGCACAGTAAAACCCCAGTGTGCATAGTGGCCTGTTGGTGTGATGCACAGTAAAACCCCATTGTGCATAGTGGCCTGTTGGTGTGATGCATAATAAACCCCAGTGTGCATAGTGGCCTGTTGGTGTGATGCACAGTAAACCAGTGTGCATAGTGGCCTGTTGGTGTGATGCACAGTAAAACCCCAGTGTGCATAGTGGCCAGTTGGTGTGATGCGAAGTAAACCCCAGTGTGCATAGTGGCCTGTTGGTGTGATGCACAGTAAAAACCCAGTGTGCATAGTGGCCTGTTGGTGTGATGCACAGTAAAACCCCAGTGTGCATAGTGGCCTGTTGGTGTGATGCGAAGTAAACCCCAGTGTGCATAGTGGCCTGTTGGTGTGATGCACAGTAAAAACCCAGTGTGCAGAGTGGCCTGTTGGTGTGTTGCATAATAAACCCCAGAGTGTGTAGTGGCCTGTTGGTGTGATGCTCAGTAAAAACCCAGTGTGCATAGTGGCCTGTTGGTGTGATGCACAGTAAAAACCCAGTGTGCATAGTGGCCTGTTGGTGTGATGCACAGTAAAAACCCAGTGTGCATTGTGGCCTGTTGGTGTGATGCACAGTAAAACCCCAGTGTGCATAGTGGCCTGTTGTGTGATGCACAGTAAACCCCAGTGTGCATAGTGGCCTGTTGGTGTGATGCACAGTAAACCCCAGTGTGTATAGTGGCCTGTTGGTGTGATGCACAGTAAACCCCAGTGTGCATAGTGGCCTGTTGGTGTGATGCACAGTAAAAACCCAGTGTGCATTGTGGCCTGTTGTGTGATGCACAGTAAACCCCAGTGTGCATAGTGGCCTGTTGGTGTGATGCACAGTAAACCCCCATGTGTATAGTGGCCTGTTGGTGTGATGCACAGTAAACCAGTGTACATAGTGGCCTGTTGGTGTGATGCATAATAAACCTCAGTGTGCATAGTGGCCTGTTGGTGTGATGCACAGTAAACCCCAGTGTACATAGTGGCCTGTTGGTGTGATGCACAGTAAACCAGTGTGCATAGTGACCTGATGGTGTGATGCACAGTAAAACCCCAGTGTGTATAGTGGCCTGTTGGTGTGATGCACAGTAAAAACCCAGTGTGCATAGTGGCCTGTTGGTGTGATGCACAGTAAAAACCCAGTGTGCATTGTGGCCTGTTGGTGTGATGCACAGTAAAAACCCAGTGTGCATAGTGGCCTGTTGGTGTGATGCACAGTAAAAACCCAGTGTGCATTGTGGCCTGTTGGTGTGATGCACAGTAAAACCCCAGTGTGCATAGTGACCTGTTGTGTGATGCACAGTAAACCCCAGTGTGCATAGTGGCCTGTTGGTGTGATGCACAGTAAACCCCAGTGTGCATAGTGGCCTGTTGGGGTGATGCACAGTAAACCCCAGTGTGTATAGTGGCCTGTT
>NC_088403.1:66122788-66210288 GCF_034236695.1 Oncorhynchus nerka
GACGAGCCACCCCGAGCGGGTTAGACCAGACCTCTCTTGGAACAGCAGGTGAACACACTCCAGTAGGCACAAACAGTCCTCCAGCTCAACAGCACCCCAGACCCGGAGAGCTGGAGATGGAGAGAGACATATCACCCCAGACCCGGAGAGCTGGGGGTGGAGAGAGACATATCACCCCAGACCCAGAGAGCTGGAGGTGGGGAGAGACATATCACCCCAGACCCAGAGAGCTGGAGGTGGGGAGAGACATATCACCCCAGACCCAGAGAGCTGGAGGTGAAGAGAGACATATCACCCCAGACCCAGAGAGCTGGAGGTGGAGAGAGACATATCACCCCAGACCCAGAGAGCTGGAGGTGGAGAGAGACATATCACCCCAGACCCAGAGAGCTGGAGGTGGAGAGAGACATATCACCCCAGACCCAGAGAGCTGGAGGTGGAGAGAGACATATCACCCCAGACCCAGAGAGCTGGAGGTGGGGAGAGACATATCACCCCAGACCCAGAGAGCTGGAGGTGGAGAGAGACATATCACCCCAGACCCAGAGAGCTGGAGGTGGGGAGAGATATATCACCCCAGACCCAGAGAGCATATGTTTCCCATGCCAATAAAGCCCTTTGAATTGAAATTGAATTGATAGAGAGAGGAAAAGAGAGGGGTACATAGAGAGAGAGGGCAAGGAGAGAGGTAGAGAGCATGAGAGATAGGGGAGATTTCAAAAAAACATTTGACCTTTATTTTACATTTATTTAACCTTTATTTAACTAGACAAGCTGGTTAAGAACATGTACTTACTTACAATGACTGTCTACCAGGGAACAGTGGGTTAACTGCCTTGTTCAGGGGGCAGAACGACAGAGTTTTACATTGTCATCTCTGGGATTTGATCCAGCAACCTTTCAGTTACTGGTCCACTGCAGGTATAATTACTCAGTAAACATTTATACAGGAGCAGTAGTGTCTACTCCCTCCAGCTGTGTCAAACTTTCTGTGTCAAACTTTAGATCAATAGCCCTCTCTCTATCTCGCTCTACCTTCATCTCTATCTCTCTATCTATCCTCTCTCTCTCTTTCTCTCTCTCTCTCTTTCTCTCTCTCACACACACACACACACACACACACACACACACACACACACACACACACACACACACCAGTGGAACAGTAGGAAGTGATACTTTTTGCATAACTGGTTTTACATAAACACACACAGTCCCCTGCCCATAAGCATCCTGTCTATCTCTATGTTTATCTGTTAATAATCTCCTGGTTACATCAGGTCTCAACGCAGAGCACCATAAGCATCCTGTCTATCTCTATGTTTATCTGTTAATCTCCTGGTTACATCAGGTCTCAACGCAGAGCACCATAAGCATCCTGTCTATCTCTATGTTTATCTGTTAATCTCCTGGTTACATCAGGTCTCAACGCAGAGCACCATAAGCATCCTGTCTATCTCTATGTTTATCTGTTAATCTCCTGGTTACATCAGGTCTCAACGCAGAGCACCATAAGCATCCTGTCTATCTCTATGTTTATCTGTTAATCTCCTGGTTACATCAGGTCTCAACGCAGAGCACCATAAGCATCCTGTCTATCTCTATGTTTATCTGTTAATCTCCTGGTTACATCAGGTCTCAACGCAGAGCACCATAAGCATCCTGTCTATCTCTATGTTTATCTGTTACCTGGTTACATCAGGTCTCAACGCAGAGCACCATAAGCATCCTGTCTATCTCTATGTTTATCTGTTAATCTCCTGGTTACATCAGGTCTCAACGCAGAGCACCATAAGCATCCTGTCTATCTCTATGTTTAACTGTTAATCTCCTGGTTACATCAGGTCTCAACGCAGAGCACCTTAAGCATCCTGTCTATCTCTATGTTTATCTGTTAATCTCCTGGTTACATCAGGTCTCAACGCAGAGCACCTTAAGCATCCTGTCTATCTCTATGTTTATCTGTTAATCTCCTGGTTACATCAGGTCTCAACGCAGAGCACCATAAGCATCCTGTCTATCTCTATGTTTATCTGTTAATCTCCTGGTTACATCAGGTCTCAACGCAGAGCACCATAAGCATCCTGTCTATCTCTATGTTTATCTGTTAATCTCCTGGTTACATCAGGTCTCAACGCAGAGCATGTAACGGTTTTCTTCTATCTCCTCCTCGGAAGAGGAGGTGTAGCAAGGATCGGACCAAAATGCAGCGTGTAGATTTTGATTGATTGTTTTAATAAACAAACGTAACACGAATCTAAATACAAATAATACAAAACAATAAACGTAATGAAAACCGAAACAGCATAGGACAATCACCCACAATACAACCAAAGAATATGGCTGCCTAAATATGGTTCCCAATCAGAGACAACGATAACCACCTGCCTCTGATTGAGAACCACTCCAGACAGCCATAGACTTACCTAGAACACCCTACTAAGCTACAAATTCCTTACTAACATACACACCAAAACCCCCAGACAAAACACACCACAATACAAAAACTCCATGCCACACCCTGGCCTGACCCAATACATAAAGATAAACACAAAATACTTAGACCAGGGCGTGACAGAGCACCTTAAGCATCCTGTCTATCTCTATGTTTATCTGTTACCTGGTTACATCAGGTCTCAACGCAGAGCATGCAGGGATGCATCAGCGGAAAATTCAGAGTGACAACTAATAGTACTCGATACAACTCAAACTTTCATTAAAACACACATGCAGGGTACTCAATTAAAGCTACACTCGTTGTGAATCTAGCCAACATGTCAGATTTTTAAAATGCTTTTCGGCGAAAGCATGAGAAGCTATTATCTGATAGCATGTAACACCCCGAAATACCTGAAGGGGACGTAAACAAAATAATTAGCGTAGTCGGCGCTACACAAAACGCTGAAATAAAATATAAAAAATTCATTACCTTTGACGAGCTTCTTTGTTGGCACTCCTATATGTCCCATAAACATCACAATTGGGTCTTTTTTTCGATTAAATCCGTCCATGTATACCCAAAATGTCCATTTATGAAGCCCGTCTGATCAGGAAAAAACTGCTTTCCAAAACGCAACGTAATTTTTTTTAATTAAAAAAGTTGCATATAAACTTTGACAAAACACTTCAAACTATTTTTGTAATCCAACTTTATGTATTAGTACACGTTAATAATCGATCAAATTGATCACGGGGCGATCTGTATTCAATAGCAGCAAGTCTTGAAATCATGGTCCATATTCTCCCTTTCATAACTTCCTCCGGTATACCCGAAGACAGGAAGTGCCTACTTCTCATTTCACCAAGGATAAACTTCAACCCAATTGCCACTACTGGCGACATCGTGTGGAAGCTGTAGTTATTGTAAACTGGACGCTATCTATTTTCTCTTGCCATAGACAATACAGAGAACTGGCGGAGGGATATTTTTGTGTTTTTTGTGAACAGTTTTCCTTGGGATTTTGCCTCCTAAACACGTTCTGTTATAGTCACAGACATGATTCAACCAGTTTTTAGAAACTTCAGAGTGTTTTCTATCCATACACATACTAATCATATGCATATACTATATTCCTGGCATGAGTAGCAGGACGTTGAAATTTTGCGCGATTTTTAACAAAAAGCTGCAAAAATTCGCAGCCTCTTTAAGAGGGTTTAACAGAACACCCTGAGAGTCAAGATAAGGTCATCCATCTGCTTGTGTCAAGTTTTGCACCTGCTGTCTTGATTTGAAAACATCTTAAACCACAAAATGTCTTTAGAAGCTCGATTCGGTCTGATTGCATAAACATTTGAAATCGTGTTTATTACGTTGGATAAAAGTAGAGACTCAGAGCTAGAAAATGGTATATCTCTCCACTATCTCTAACCCTCTCTCTCCCTCTCTCTCCACCTCTCTCATCGGAGTGCATGCTGGGAGTGAGTTTGGAAGGAGGAGCAACTGGAATTATTTTCGCCCTGTTGGGTTTCATTGTGTATATATATATATATATATATATATATATATTGATTAGTTGAGTTGTTTTAAGGGTATATTGTCTCACTATCACTAAGCATGTATAAGGGGTGGTGGTATCTTTGAGGTTGTTTCTCTCAAGGGAGGAACCAGCGGGAGGGTCTGGTTGTAATGGCCCCCTCGTGGAGGTGTAGAGTTTGAAAATCTTTGTCAGTGGCATGGGGTGAAGATTCCAGCTGCGGCAGGTTGTTCGGGTGGAAGTATGTAGTTTAGCAGTGGGCGCTAGCATTGGGTGTGGTCGCATAAAATCTCAAGCATTTATAGTACTGGAGTAATAACTGGTGGAGGTCAGACGAGCCCGGAGATTTCTAGACAAAGAGAGTGGACGCGAGAGTGACAAGTGAGGTAAATTCTCAAGGAAATGAAAGAGTTCAGTTGCAGCCTTAACTCTGTAAAGAGATGTGTGTCTTCCTGTAAAGAGATCTGTTTCTTCCTGTAAAGAGATGTGTTTCTCCCTGTAAAGAGATGTGTTTTCTGTTTCTTCCTGTAAAGAGATGTGTTTCTCCCTGTAAAGAGATGTGTTTCTTCCTGTAAAGAGATGTGTTTCTTCCTGTAAAGAGATGTGTTTTCTGTTTCTCCCTGTAAAGAGATGTGTTTCTCCCTGTAAAGAGATGTGTTTCTTCCATTAAAGAGATGTGTTTCTTCATGTAAAGAGATGTGTTTCTCCCTGTAAAGAGATGTGTTTCTTCCTGTAAAGAGATGTGTTTCTCCCTGTAAAGAGATGTGTTTCTCCCTGTAAAGAGATGTGTATCTTCCTGTAAAGAGATGTGTTTCTCCCTGTAAAGAGATGTGTTTCTTCCTGTAAAGAGATGTGTTTCTCCCTGTAAAGAGATGTGTTTTCTGTTTCTTCCTGTAAAGAGATGTGTTTTCTGTTTCTCCCTGTAAAGAGATGTGTTTCTTCCTGTAAAGAGATGTGTTTTCTGTTTCTCCCTGTAAAGAGATGTTTCTTCCTGTAAAGAGATGTGTTTTCTGTTTCTTCCTGTAAAGAGATGTGTTTCTTCCTGTAAAGAGATGTGTTTTCTGTTTCTCCCTGTAATGAGACGTGTTTCTCCCTGTAAACAGATGTGTTTCTTCCTGTAAAGCGATGTGTTTCTTCCTGTAAAGAGATGTGTTTCTGTTTCTCCCTGTAAAGAGATGTGTTTCTCCCTGTAAAGAGATGTGTTTCTTCCTGTAAAGAGATGTGTTTCTTCCTGTAAAGAGATGTGTTTCTCCCTGTAAAGAGATGTGTTTCTTCCTGTAAAGAGATGTGTTTCTCCCTGTAAAGAGATGTGTTTCTTCCTGTAAAGAGATGTGTTTCTTCCTGTAAAGAGATGCGTTTCTCCCTGTAAAGAGATGTGTTTCTTCCTGTAAAGAGATCTGTTTCTCCCTGTAAAGAGATGTGTTTTCTATTTCTTCCTGTAAAGAGATGTGTTTTCTGTTTCTCCCTGTAAAGAGATGTGTTTCTTCCTGTAAATAGATGTGTTTTCTGTTTCTCCCTGTAAAGAGATGTTTCTTCCTGTAAAGAGATGTGTTTTCTGTTTCTTCCTGCAAAGAGATGTGTTTCTTCCTGTAAAGAGATGTGTTTTCTGGTTCTCCCTGTAATGAGACGTGTTTCTTCCTGTAAAGAGATGTGTTTCTCCCTGTAAAGAGATGTGTTTCTCCCTGTGAAGAGATGTGTTTCTTCCTGTGAAGAGATGTGTTTCTTCCTGTAAAGAGATGTTTCTTCCTGTAAAGAGATGTGTTTCTTCCTGTAAAGAGATGTGTTTCTTCCGGTAAAGAGATGTGTTTCTTCCTCTAAAGAGATGTGTTTCTTCCTGTAAATAGATGTGTTTCTCCCTGTAAAGAGATGTGTTTCTTCCTGTAAAGAGATGTGTTTTCTCTTTCTCCCTGTAAAGAGATGTGTATCTTCCTGTAAAGAGATGTGTTTCTCCCTGTAAACAGATGTGTTTATCCCTGTAAAGAGATGTGTTTCTGCCTGTAAAGAGATGTGTTTCTGCCTGTAAAGAGATGTGTTTTCTGTTTCTCCCTGTAAAGAGATGTGTTTCTTCCTGTAAAGAGATGTGTTTCTCCCTGTAAAGAGATGTGTTTCTTCCTGTAAAGAGATGTGTTTTCTGTTTCTCCCTGTAAAGAGATGTGTTTCTTCCTGTAAAGAGATGTGTTTCTCCCTGTAAAGAGATGTGTTTTCTGTTTCTCCCTGTAAAGAGATGTGTTTCTCCCTGTAAAGAGATGTGTTTTCTGTTTCTCCCTGTAAAGAGATGTGTTTCTCCCTGTAAAGAGATGTTCTTCCTGTAAAGAGATGTGTTTTCTGTTCCTCCCTGTAAAGAGATGTGTTTCTTCCTGTAAAGAGATGTGTTTCTTCCTGTAAAGAGATGTGTTTCTTCCTGTAAAGAGATGTGTTTCTTCCTGTAAAGGGATGGGGGAAAAGCTGTAGTGTATGAGTTAATAAAGGGAAGTGACGTAATAAGTTTTCTACAAGACATACATAGTAATATGGAAAATGAAGTTATGTGGAAAAAGGAGTGTGGTGGGGGGTGTGGTCCGTGGTTTGTGGTCATAAAAACCACTGGCTATCTCAAAAGAGTTTTTGTCAAATGAGGTTGAAGAGGTAGTTGACGGGAGGTAATTAACAGTGGTACAGCAGGTTGGGGGATTAGGTTTACAGTTCTGGTGTTACAGCAGGTTGGGGGATTAGGTTTAAAGAAGGCTTTATTTCTGGTTGATAGTAGTCAGATTTCTAGGGATGGGGAGAACCTCCGTTTTACAGAGGCCTTCTTAGGGTTTGGAGTATAATGAAGGTGTAAGGGTTTTCCTGTGGTGAAGTAGAGGCGGACCAAAATGCAGCGTTCATGTTCTTTAATGAAGGAACTATACATGAAATAACTAACAAAACAATAAATGTGAGAAAACCAAAAACAGTCCTATCTGGTGCAAACACAGAGACAGGAACAATCACCCACAAACACACAGTGAAACCCAGGCTACCTAAATATGGTTCCCAATCAGAGACAATGACTAACACCTGCCTCTGATTGAGAACCATATCAGGCCAGACATAGAAATAGACAAACAAGACATCCAACATAGAATGCCCACTCAGATCACACCCTGACCAACCAAAACATAGAAACATACAAAGCAAACTATGGTCAGGGTGTGTCAGAAGGTGTCCAGATGTAGCAGTACACTTCTTGCGTTGTGTACAATCAATCATCGACACGAACTCCAACTTGTAGTACCAGTCATGGAGATTTATTCTGATAGGGACGGCACAAAATTGCACGTCATGCAATGCACGGCTCACCATCCAACTCTGCACTCACGCACTGTACAACATATATACGAACCCTCCCACCAGACACAGTAAGTTGCTAGCTAGTATTAGCTGTACAACATATATACGAACCCTCCCACCAGACACAGTAAGTTGCTAGCTAGTATTAGCTGTACAACATATATACGAACCCTCCCACCAGACACAGTAAGTTGTTAGCTAGTATTAGCTGGAATTCTCTACAACTAAACGCAAAACAAATATGCACCAAAAAACGCTGCATCTTATGTTCGAATAACATTTACAAACAAATTGATAGTGATTGTACATTTAAATAATCACTTGAGAGTATAACAATCCCTTTTGATGTACAGTGCTTTGCAACCAACAACTTACCGCTGGTTTGGTGCTTGTTCACTGGGACGATTCTAACTGGAACATCCCCCCTCGTAAGCAAGCTACGCAAACCAGCCAATACGATGCCATGTCGAGTAGGTGATGGCAAGACAAAACTTAAACCAAAAACCCATTGGCTTAACAATGAAGTGGCAAGGGGAATCGCCAATATAACCCTGTTATACAGACACACTAAGGCTGAGTCGGTGCATTGGCTGCTGGAGGAACCTCTGGTGTTTGGGACAAGACTGGATTGTACAACTGAAGCTGTTCCACATTTCTCCAAGATGTTGATGAAGGGCAAAATCATCACCCTAAGGAAGTTAATGGACATGGCTGGACCCACATTAATGGATGGAGGACGGGTAGCTGAACATTTGGGGGGGGGGGGGGGGGTTCGAAAGGGTTGTCGGACAACTGCTTGGAAGTTGCAGGAAGGCTCTGTCAGCAGAGGAGTGGATTATGCTCAAGAGCTACTACAACAAGACAAGATGAAGACGCCCCCGAATCAGGCAGAAAGACTTTATTAGTGGATTTGAGAGGGTTGGATGAGGTGAATGGGGAGGAGTTATATAGAGGGAGTGTGTCAAGGTTTTAAATAAAGATACATTGAAAAAATAGAAAAGACTCTCATTGGAGGGTAAAACTGGGCCTTGATGACAAGGTAAAGCCAGCATGGAGAGCACTGTACAAGCCACCGTTACTAAAGGGGACTGGTGATATGTAATGGAGGGTGATACATGGCATCATTGCAGTTGATGCTTTTGTTTCTGTCATTAACTCAGATGTTGGAATACAATGCAATACAAGAGACACATTTTTCACAGTTTTATGGAGTGAGAGGATAAAGCCTCTCTCTGAAATACTAGAGTCTTTGTTTACAGCTGTAGGGAAGATTTTGAATAACAGTTTTTATTTTGGGGTTTCAATATCGTAAACAACGGAAAAGAAAATGTCAACTGTTATTTAAGTTAAAGATGTCAAACTTAGGAAACATAAAATAGGCATATGGGCAGGATGTAATACCTGTTTTTAAAGGATTTGTCACGGCTGTCTTCGTCGTCTGATGACGAGTATGAAATATCAGACCAATGCGCAGCGTGGTATGTGTTCATGATGTTTTATTACTGAACACTAAAATACAAAATAACAACGGGAAAAACCAAAACAGTTGCAGAAAACAGGTGCAGAAAACACTAAACAGTCCTGAAAGGTGCAGAAAACACTAAACAGAAAATAATCACCCACAAAACACAGGTGGGAAAAGGCTACCTAAGTATGATTCTCAATCAGAGACAACTAGGCTACCTAAGTATGATTCTCAATCAGAGACAACCAGGCTACCTAAGTATGATTCTCAATCAGAGACAACGAACGACACCTGCCTCTGATTGAGAACCATACCAGGCCAAACGCAAAACACAACATAGAAAACGGGAACATAGACAACCCACCCAACTCACACCCTGACCAAACTAAAACAATGACAAAGGAACTAAGGTCAGAACGTGACAGGATTAGTCAAAGCCAGAATAAAAGTGGATTTTTTTGCAGCGATCGGTTAGCTGCTCAGATAGCTGATGTTTGAAGTTGGTGAGGGAGATAAAAGTCTCCAACTTCAGTGATTTTTGCAATTCGTTCCAGTCACAGGCAGCAGAGTACTGGAACGAAAGGCGGCCGAATGAGGTGTTGGCTTTAGGGATGATCAATGAGATACACCTGCTGGAGCGCGTGCTACGGATGGGTGTTGCCATCGTGACCAGTGAGCTGAGATAAGGCGGAGCTTTGCCTAGCATGGCCTTGTAGATGACCTGGAGCCAGTGGATCTGGCGACGAATATGTAGCGAGGGCCAGCCGACTAGAGCATACAAGTCGCAGTGGTGGGTAGTATAAGGTGCTTTAGTGACAAAACGGATGGCACTGTGATAAACTGCATCCAGTTTGCTGAGAAGAGTGTTGGAAGCAATTTTGTAGATGACATCGTCGAAGTCGAGGATCGGTAGGATAGTCAGTTTTACTAGGGTAAGCTTGGCAGCGTGAGTGAAGGAGGCTTTGTTGCGGAATAGAAAGCCGACTCTTGATTTGATTTTCGACTGGAGATGTTTGATATGGGTCTGGAAGGAGAGTTTGCAGTCTAGCCAGACACCTAGGTACTTATAGGTGTCCACATATTCAAGGTCGGAACCATCCAGTGTGGTGATGCTAGTCGGGCAAGCGGGTGCAGGCAGCGATCGGTTGAAAAGCATGCATTTGGTTTTACTAGCGTTTAAGAGCAGTTGGAGGCCACGGAAGGAGTGTTGTAGGAGTGTATGGCATTGAAGCTCGATTGGAGGTTAGATAGCACAGTGTCCAATGACGGGCCGAAAGTGTATAGAATGGTGTCGTCTGCGTAGAGGTGGATCAGGGAATCGCCCGCAGCAAGAGCAACATCATTGATATACACAGAGAAAAGAGTCGGCCCGAGAATTGAACCCTGTGGCACCCCCATAGAGACTGCCAGAGGACCGGACAACATACCCTCCGATTTGACACACTGAACTCTGTCTGCAAAGTAATTGGTGAACCAGGCAAGGCAGTCATCCGAAAAACCAAGGCTACTGAGTCTGCCGATAAGAATATGGTGATTGACAGAGTCGAAAGCCTTGGCAAGGTCGATGAAGACGGCTGCACAGTACTGTCTTTTATCGATGGCGGTTATGATGTCGTTTAGTACCTTGAGTGTGGCTGAGGTGCACCCGTGACCGGCTCGGAAACCAGCGGAGAAGGTACGGTGGGATTCGAGATGGTCAGTGACCTGTTTGTTGACTTGGCTTTCGAAGACCTTAGATAGGCAGGGCAGAATGGATATAGGTCTGTAACAGTTTGGGTCCAGGGTGTCTCCCCCTTTGAAGAGGGGGATGACTGCGGCAGCTTTCCAATCCTTGGGGATCTCAGACGATATGAAAGAGAGGTTGAACAGGCTGGTAATAGGGGTTGCGACAATGGCGGCGGATAGTTTCAGAAATAGAGGGTCCAGATTGTCAAGCCCAGCTGATTTATACGGGTCCAGGTTTTGCAGCTCTTTCAGAACATCTGCTTTCTGGATTTGGGTAAAGGAGAACCTGGAGAGGCTTGGGTGAGGAGCTGCGGGGGGGCCGGAGCTGTTGGCCGAGGTAGGAGTAGCCAGGCGGAAGGCATGGCCAGCCGTTGAGAAATGCTTGTTGAAGTTTTCGATAATCATGGATTTGTCGGTGGTGACCGTGTTCCCTAGCCTCAGTGCAGTGGGCAGCTGGGAGGAGGTGCTCTTGTTCTCCATGGACTTCACAGTGTCCCAGAACTTTTTGGAGTTGGAGCTACAGGATGCAAACTTCTGCCTGAAGAAGCTGGCCTTAGCTTTCCTGACTGACTGCGTGTATTGGTTCCTGACTTCCCTGAACAGTTGCATATCGCGGGGTCTGTTCGATGCTATTGCAGTCCGCCACAGGATGTTTTTGTGCTGGTCGAGGGCAGTCAGGTCTGGAGTGAACCAAGGGCTGTATCTGTTCTTAGTTCTGCATTTTTTGAACGGAGCATGCTTATCTAATATGGTGAGGAAGTTACTCTTAAAGAATGACCAGGCATCCTCAACTGACGGGATGAGGTCAATGTCCTTCCAGGATACCCGGGCCAGGTCGATTAGAAAGGCCTGCTCACAGAAATGTTTTAGGGAGCGTTTGACAGTGATGAGGGGTGGTCATTTGACTGCGGCACCGTAGCGGATACAGGCAATGAGGCAGTGGTCGCTGAGATCCTGGTTGAAGACAGCGGAGGTGTATTTGGAGGGCCAGTTGGTCAGGATGACGTCTATGAGGGTGCCCTTGCTTACAGAGTTAGGGTTGTACCTGGTGGGTTCCTTGATGATTTGTGTGAGATTGAGGGCATCTAGCTTAGATTGTAGGACTGCCGGGGTGTTAAGCATATCCCAGTTTAGGTCACCTAACAGAACAAACTCAGAAGCTAGATGGGGGGAAATCAATTCACAAATGGTGTCCAGGGCACAGCTGGGAGCTGCGGGGGGTCGGTAGCAGGCGGCAACAGTGAGAGACTTATTTCTGGAGAGAGTAATTTTCAGAATTAGTAGTTCGAACTGTTTGGGTATGGACCTGGAAAGTATGACATTACTTTGCAGGCTATCTCTGCAGTAGACTGCGACTCCTCCCCCTTTGGCAGTTCTGTCTTGACGGAAGATGTTATAGTTGGGTATGGAAATCTCTGAATTTTTGGTGGCCTTCCTGAGCCAGGATTCAGACACGGCAAGGAGATCAGGGTTAGCAGAGTGTGCTAAAGCAGTGAGTAAAACAAACTTAGGGAGGAGGCTTCTAATGTTGACATGCATGAAACCAAGGCTTTTTCGATCACAGAAGTCAACAAATGATGGTGCCTGGGGACATGCTGGGCCTGGGTTTACCTCCACATCACCCGCGGAACAGAGAAGGAGTAGTATGAGGGTGCGGCTAAGGGCTATCAAAACTGGTCGCCTAGAGCGTTGGGGACAGAGAATAAGAGGAGCAGGTTTCTGGGCATGGTAGAATATATTCAGGGCATAATGCACAGACAGGGGGGTATGGTGGGGTGCGGGTACAGCGGAGGTAAGCCCAGGCACTGGGTGATGATGAGAGAGGTTTTATCTCTGGACATGCTGGTTGTAATGGGTGAGGTCACATATGTGGGAGGTGGGACATATGTGGGAGGTGGGACAAAGGAGGTATCAGGGGTCTGAGGAATGGGACTAGGGGCTCCATTGTGAACTAAAACAATGATAACTAACCTGAGCAACAGTATACAAGGCATATTGACATTTGAGAGAGACATACAGCGAAAAAAAACAACAAAAAAAACACATTTTTTTTTTAAATCAGGAAGAGATAGAGTACATATGGGCCACTGCGTTTTTGGGACGCGGCGATGAAGACGGTTAGCAGGCCTGTGCTAACAAGCTAACAGATTAGCAGGCCGGGGTAAACAAGGTAGTAGTTAGCGGACCTGGGCTAAACAAGCTAGCAGTTAGCATGCCGAACTAGCAAGCAAGGAGATAGCGAGGGCTAGAGAGTTAGCCTTTGGAGGACGTTGCGATGGGGTGAGTCTGTTTATTCCTCTTCATGCGGTGATATCGATAGACCGGTCGTAGTCAGGGTATTGTAGCCCAGGAGTATGCTAGGAGCTCTGGCCGGGCTAGCTTCAAGTTACGTGGGTGGAAACGCTAGCCAGGAGTAATCAACCAGGGTTGCTGTTTAGCTCGATAGCTAGTTGCGAAGATCCAGCTGAAGAATGTGGTGGGAATCCGTTATGCTCTGGTTAGCGTTGTGTTGTTCGAACAGGCGAGAGCTTTCCGAGCTAAAGGTTAGTTGATGACCAGTTAGCTGAAGACCGCTAGCATAGCTGGTAGTTAGCTTGCTAGCTTCAGTTGAGGGGGTCCGTTGAGGGGGTCCGGTTCCGAGGTAAATATAACTACTTTAGGAAAAGTAGCTACATTGGCGGGTTGCAAAAGAGTATTTGGAAGCTTAGGTTTAGCAAAATGTTTTTAAAGATATGCGAAGAAAAAAATATCTAAAAATATCTAAAACGAAAAAGAGACGATATTTACAGAGAGACGATACGACAGGACACTTACTGCTACGCCATCTTGGATTGGGTGTGTATGGCTGGTGGCATTGTCATGCTGGAGGGTCAAGTCAGTCTATTGGTAAATAGCCCACCCATTTTCACCTACCTCATCCCCATACTGTTTTTATTTATTTACTTTTCTGCTCTTTTGCACACCAATATCTCTACCTGTACATGACCATCTGATCATTTATCACTCCAGTGTTAATCTGCAAAATTGTAATTATTCGCCTACCTCCTCATGCCTTTTGCACACAATGTATATAGACTCCCCTTTTTTCTACTGTGTTATTGACTTGTTAATTGTTTACTCAATGTGTAACTCTGTGTTGTCTGTTCACACTGCTATGCTTTATCTTGGCCAGGTCACAGTTGCAAATGAGAACTTGTTCTCAACTAGCCTACCTGGTTAAATAAAGGTGAAATAAAAATAAATGTAAAAAAAATTCTGTCTTAAATTGTATTGATTATTTACGTTTTAAAATACCTAAAGTTAGATTAGGAAAGATGTTTCAAATGTTTGGACCAGGATTACAGGTAATTTATTAGATATTTTGTAGTCATGTTGGGCGAGTGTTTTTCTGAATCAAACGCGCCAAATAAATGTACATTTTGGGGATATAACAACAGAATTAATAAAACAAAAGGATTGTTTGTGAGACATATTGGAATTATATCATTATTTGAGTTGTGTGTCGCGCCTGGCGGGTTGAAATATGATTGTCATGTGTTTGTTTGATGGGGTGCTGTCCTCAGATAATCGCATGGTTTGCTTTCGTCGTAAAGCCTTTTTGAATTCTGACACAGTGGCTGGATTAACAAGAAGTAAAGCTTTCATTTGGTGTATGGCACTTGTGATTTTATGAAAGTTAAATATTTAGTATAATTTATTTTGAATTTCGCACTCTGCAATTTGTTGAAACGTTCCGCTAGCGGAACCCCTAGCGGAACCCCTAGCGGAACCCCGAGCCGTACAATTAATGTGAGTCTGGAAGGAGAATTTACAGTCTTTTTTTTATTTTTTACCTTTATTTAAATTTAACCAGGCAAGTCAGTTAAGAACAAATTCTTATTTTCAATGACGGCCTAGGAACAGTGGGTTAACTGCCTGTTCAGGGCCAGAATGACAGATTTGTACCTTGTCAGTCTAACCAGACACCTAGGTATTTGTAGTTGTCCACGTATTCTAGGTCAGAACCGTCCTGAGTAGTGATGCTAGTCGGGTGGGAGGGTGCAGGCAGAAATCGGTTGCTTTTATCTGTTCTAGAAAGTGTTCAGAGAGGAGAGAAGGAGAGGAGAAATAGAGAATTATGAGATTGTGAGATGAGACGGGAATACTTTGGTGTCTTGTGTCTGTGTTTGTGTGTGTGAGTGTGTGTGTCAACGCACCTGCATGTGTGGGAGAGAGAGAGGTAGAGTCTTCGGAGCGAAACACTAAGCTGACAGAATGTAATTTTAACCTTTGTTGTGACAGCTTCTGACAAGTCTATTTCTATAACACCATCCATCAGCTTTAGCGTTTGACAAGTGTATTTCTACAAAATCTCTACGGATGCACCTGAAATGGCACACTATGAACTATATAGTTCACTACTGTTGACCAGTAGGGAATATAGGGTAGTGGACTACTGTTGAACATGGAATATAGGGTAGTGGACTACTGTTGACCAGGGTAGTGGACTACTGTTGACCAGGGTAGTGCACTACTGTTGACCAGGGTAGTGGACTAATGTTGACAAGGGTATATAGGGTAGTGGACTACTGTTGACCAGGGTAGTGGACTAATGTTGACAAGGGTATATAGGGTAGTGGACTACTGTTGACCAGGGTAGTGGACTACTGTTGACCAGGTTAGTAGACTACTGTTGACCAGGGTAGTGGACTACTGTTGACCAGGGTAGTGGACTAATGTTGACAAGGGTATATAGGGTAGTGAACTACTGTTGACCAGGGTAGTGGACTACTGTTGACCAGGGTAGTAGACTACTTTTGACCAGGGTAGTGGACTAATGTTGACCAGGGTAGTGGACTACTGTTGATCAGGGTATCAAGGGTAGTGGACTACTGTTGACCAGGGTAGTGGACTAATGTTGACAAGGGTATATAGGGTAGTGGACTACTGTTGATCAGGGTATCAAGGGTAGTGGACTACTGTTGACCAGGTTAGTAGACTACTTTTGACCAGGGTAGTGGACTACTGTGAACCAGGGTAGTGGACTACTGTTGACCAGGTTAGTAGACTACTTTTGACCAGGGTAGTGGACTAATGTTGACCAGGGTAGTGCACTACTGTTGACCAGGGTCTATATGGTAGTGGACTACTGTTGAACAGGGTAGTGGACTACTGTTGATCAGGGTATCAAGGGTAGTGGACTACTGTTGAACAGGGTAGTGGACTACTGTTGTTCAGGGTATCAAGGGTAGTAGACTACTGTTGACCAGGGTCTATAGGGTAGTAGACTACTGTTGACCAGGGTCTATAGGGTAGTGCACTACTGTTGACCAGGGTCTATAGGGTAGTGGACTACTGTTGACCAGGGTCTATAGGGTAGTGCACTACTGTTGACCAGGGTAGTAGACTACTGTTGACCAGGGTCTATAGGGTAGTGGACTACTGTTGACCAGGGTCTATAGGGTAGTGGACTACTGTTGACCAGGGTAGTGGACTACTGTTGACCAGGGTCTATAGGGTAGTGGACTACTGTTGACCAGGGTAGTGGACTACTGTTGACCAGGGTAGTGGACTACTGTTGACCAGGGTAGTGGACTACTGTTGACCAGGGTAGTGGACTACTGTTGACCAGGGAATATGTTGCCATGAATCCTGTTGTTTCCAACTCCACTAAGGTTGGGGTTCCATAAATAGAGAATCCTACTAGACAGAAACTCTCGGTGAGACCACCTCCTAACATATAGACTGACTCAGTCAATATATAGGAACCATAAGACAGTCAATATATAGGAACCATAAGACAGTCAATATATAGGAAGGGAGGGAACTACCAGAGTGACAGTATTCACTGAATGGTTAGTAGAGAGAGGAGGAAGGGAGGAAGGTTGAAGCAGGGGAAGATAGATTGTCTGGGGAAGGGAGGAAGGGAGAAACAGGGAAGATAGATTGTCTGGGGAACAGAGGAAGGGAGAAACAGGGAAGATAGATTGTCTGGGGAAGGGAGGAAGGGAGAAACAGGGAAAATAGATTGTCTGGGGAAGGGAGGAAGGGAGAAACAGGGAAGATAGATTGTCTGGGGAAGGGAGGAAGGGAGAAACAGGGGAAGAGAGAATGTCTGAGGAAGGGTGGAAGGGAGAAACAGGGGAAGAGAGAATGTCTGAGGAAGGTAGGAAGGGAGAAACAGGGAAGATAGATTGTCTGGGGAAGGGAGGAAGGGAGAAACAGGGAAGAGAGAATGTCTGAGGAAGGGAGGAAGGGAGAAACAGGGAAGAGAGAATGTCTGAGGAAGGTAGGAAGGGAGATACAGGGAAGATAGATTGTCTGGGGAAGGGAGGAAGGGAGAAACAGGGGAGATAGATTGTCTGGGGAAGGGAGAAACAGGGGAGATAGATTGTCTGGGGAAGGGAGAAACAGGGAAATAGATTGTCTGGGGAAGGGAGGAAGGGAGAAACAGGGAAGATAGATTGTCTGGGGAAGGGAGGAAGGGAGAAACAGGGAAGATAGATTGTCTGGGGAAGGGAGGAAGGGAAAAACAGGGAAGATAGATTGTCTGGGGAAGTGAGGAAGGGAGAAACAGGGAAGATAGATTGTCTGGGGAAGGGAGGAAGGGAGAAACAGGGAAGATAGATTGTCTGGGGAAGGGAGGAAGGGAGAAACAGGGAAATATATTGTCTGGGGAAGGGAGGAAGGGAGAAACAGGGACGATAGATTGTCTGGGGAAGGGAGAAACAGGGAAATAGATTGTCTGGGGAAGGGAGGAACGGAGAAACAGGGACGATAGATTGTCTGGGGAAGGGAGAAACAGGGAAATAGATTGTCTGGGGAAGGGAGGAAGGGAGAAACAGGGAAATAGATTGTCTGGGGAAGGGAGGAAGGGAGAAACAGGGAAGATAGATTGTCTGGGGAAGGGAGGAAGGGAGAAACAGGGAAATAGATTGTCTGGGGAAGGGAGGAAGGGAGAAACAGGGAAGATAGATTGTCTGGGGAAGGGAAGAAGGGAGAAACAGGGGAAGAGAGAATGTCTGAGGAAGGGAGGAAGGGAGGAACAGGGAAAATAGATTGTCTGGGGAAGGGAGGAAGGGAGAAACAGGGGAAGAGAGAATGTCTGAGGAAGGGAGGAAGGGAGAAACAGGGGAAGAGAGATTGTCTGAGGAAGGGAGGAAGGGAGAAACAGGGAAGATAGATTGTCTGGGGAAGGGAGGAAGGGAGAAACAGGGAAGAGAGAATGTCTGAGGAAGGGAGGAAGGAAAAAACAGGGAAATAGATTGTCTGGGGAAGGGAGGAAGGGAGAAACAGGGAAGATAGATTGTCTGGGGGAGGGAGAAACAGGGAAATAGATTGTCTGGGGAAGGGAGGAAGGGAGAAACAGGGAAATAGATTGTCTGGGGAAGGAGGAAGGGAGAAACAGGGAAATAGATTGTCTGGGGAAGGAGGAAGGGAGAAACAGGGAAGATAGATTGTCTGGGGAAGGGAGGAAGGAGAAACAGGGAAGATAGATTGTCTGGGGAAGGGAGGAAGGAGAAACAGGGGAAGAGAGAATGTCTGAGGAAGGGAGGAAGGAGAAACAGGGGAAGATAGATTGTCTGGGGAAGGGAGGAAGGGAGAAACAGGGAAGATAGATTGTCTGGGGAAGGAGGAAGGGAGAAACAGGAAGAGAGAATGTCTGAGGAAGGAGGAAGGGAGAAACAGGGAAGATAGATTGTCTGGGGAAGGAGGAAGGAGAAACAGGGAAGATAGATTGTCTGGGGAAGGGAGGAAGGGAGAAACAGGGAGATAGATTGTCTGGGGAAGGAGAAACAGGGAAGATAGATTGTCTGGGGAAGGAGGAAGGGAGAAACAGGGAAGATAGATTGTCTGGGGAAGGGAGGAAGGAGAAACAGGGAAGATAGATTGTCTGGGGAAGGGAGGAAGGGAGAAACAGGGAAGATAGATTGTCTGGGGAAGGGAGGAAGGGAGAAACAGGGAAGATAGATTGTCTGGGGAAGGGAGGAAAAGGGAGAAATTGTCAGGGGAAGATAGATTGTCTGGGGAAGGAGGAAGGGAGAAACAGGGAAGATAGATTGTCTGGGGAAGGGGAGAAACAGGGAAGATAGATTGTCTGGGGAAGGGAGGAAGGAGAAACAGGAAATAGATTGTCTGGGGAAGGAGGAAGGGAGAAACAGGGAAGATAGATTGTCTGGGGAAGGGAGGAAGGAGAAACAGGGAAATAGATTGTCTGGGGAAGGGAGGAAGGGAGAAACAGGGAAGATAGATTGTCTGGGAAGGGAGGAAGGAGAAACAGGGAAATAGATTGTCTGGGGAAGGAGGAAGGAGAAACAGGGAAGATAGATTGTCTGGGGAAGGGAGGAAGGAGAAACAGGGAAGATAGATTGTCTGGGGAAGGGAGGAAGGAGAAACAGGGAAGATAGATTGTCTGGGGAAGGAGGAAAGGAGAAACAGGGAAGATAGATGTCTGGGGAAGGAGGAAGGAGAAACAGGGAAAATAGATTGTCTGGGGAAGGGAGGAAGGGAGAAACAGGGAAGATAGATTGTCTGGGGAAGGGAGGAAGGGAGAAACAGGGAAGATAGATTGTCTGGGATAGGGAGAAACAGGGAAATAGATTGTCTGGGGAAGGGAGGACGGGAGAAACAGGGAAATAGATTGTCTGGGGAAGGGAGAAACAGGGAAGATAGATTGTCTGGGGAAGGGAGGAAGGGAGAAACAGGGAAAATAGATTGTCTGGGGAAGGGAGGAAGGGAGAAACAGGGAAAATAGATTGTCTGGGGAAGGGAGGAAGGGAGAAACAGGGAAGATAGATTGTCTGGGGAAGGGAGGAAGGGAGAAACAGGGAAGATAGATTGTCTGGGGAAGGGAGGAAGGAGAAACAGGGAAGATAGATTGTCTGGGGAAGGGAGGAAGGAGAAACAGGGAAGATAGATTGTCTGGGGAAGGAGAAACAGGGAAGATAGAAGGGAGAAAACAGGGAAAATAGATTGTCTGGGGAAGGGAGAAACAGGGAAGATAGATTGTCTGGGGAAGGGAGGAACAGGGAAGATAGATTGTCTGGGGAAGGGTGGAAGGGAGAAACAGGGACGATAGATTGTCTGGGGAAGGGTGGAAGGGAGAATCAGGGAAGATAGATTGTCTGGGGAAGGGAGGAAGGGAGAAACAGGGAAGATAGATTGTCTGGGGAAGGGTGGAAGGGAGAAACAGGGGAGATAGATTGTCTGGGGAAGGAGAAACAGGAAGATAGATTGTCTGGGGAAGGAGGAAGGGAGAAACATTGTCAGGGGAAGATAGATTGTCTGGGGAAGGGAGGAAGGAGAAACAGGGAAGATAGATTGTCTGGGGAAGGGAGGAAGGGAGAAACAGGGAAGATGGGGATTGTCAGGGGAAGGGTCTGGGGAAGGGAGAAACAGGGGAAGATAGATTGTCTGGGGAAGGGAGGAAGGAGAAACAGGGAAGATAGATTGTCTGGGGAAGGGAGGAAGGAGAAACAGGGAAGATAGATTGTCTGGGGAAGGAGGGGAAACAGGGAAGATAGATTGTCTGGGGAAGGGAGAAGGAGAAACAGGGAAGATAGATTGTCTGGAGGAAGGGAGAAACAGGGAAGATAGATTGTCTGGGGAAGGGAGGAAGGAGAAACAGGGAAGATAGATTGTCTGGGGAAGGAGGAAGGAGAAACAGGGAAGATAGATTGTCTGGGGAAGGAGGAAGGAGGGAAAAGATTGAGGAAGGAGAAACAGGGAAGATAGATTGTCTGGGGAAGGGAGGAAGGGAGAAACAGGGAAGATAGATTGTCTGGGGAAGGAGAAACAGGGAAGATAGATTGTCTGGGGAAGGGAGGAAGGAGAAACAGGGACGATAGATTGTCTGGGGAAGGGTGGAAGGGAGAAACAGGGAAAATAGATTGTCTGGGGAAGGGAGGAAGGAGAAACAGGGAAGATAGATTGTCTGGGGAAAAGATTGTCTGGGGAAGGGGGAAGGAGAAACAGGGAAATAGATTGTCTGGGGAAGGAGAAACAGGGAAGATAGATTGTCTGGGGAAGGGAGGAAGGAGAAACAGGGAAGATAGATTGTCTGGGGAAGGGAGGAAGGGAGAAACAGGGAAATAGATTGTCTGGGGAAGGGAGGAAGGAGAAACAGGGAAGATAGATTGTCTGGGGAAGGGGGAAGGAGAAACAGGGAAGATAGATTGTCTGGGGAAGGGAGGAAGGAGAAACAGGGAAGATAGATTGTCTGGGGAAGGTGGAAGGAGAAACAGGGAAGATAGATTGTCTGGGGAAGGGAGGAAGGGAGAAACAGGGAAGATAGATTGTCTGGGGAAGGGAACAGAAGATTGAGAAACAGGGAAGATAGATTGTCTGGGGAAGGGAAGGGAGAAACAGGGAAGATAGATTGTCTGGGGAAGGGAGAAACAGGGAAGATAGATTGTCTGGGGAAGGGAGGAAGGGAGAAACAGGGAAGATAGATTGTCTGGGGAAGGAGGAAGGGAGAAACAGGGAAGATAGATTGTCTGGGGAAGGGAGGAAGGGAGAAACAGGGAAGATAGATTGTCTGGGGAAGGGAGGAAGGGAGAAACAGGGAAGATAGATTGTCTGGGGAAGGGAGGAAGGAGAAACAGGGAAGATAGATTGTCTGGGGAAGGGGAAGGAGAAACAGGGAAGATAGATTGTCTGGGGAAGGAGGAAGGAGAAACAGGGAAGATAGATTGTCTGGGGAAGGGAGGAAGGAGAAACAGGGGAAGATAGATTGTCTGGGGAAGGGAGGAAGGAGAAACAGGGAAGATAGATTGTCTGGGGAAGGAAGGAGAAACAGGGGAAGATAGATTGTCTGGGGAAGGAGGAAGGGAGAAACAGGGAAGATAGATTGTCTGGGGAAGGGAGGAAGGGAGAAACAGGGAAAATAGATTGTCTGGGGAAGGGGAGGAAGGGAGAAACAGGGAAGATAGATTGTCTGGGGGGAGGAAGGGAGAAACAGGGAAGATAGATTGTCTGGGGAAGGGAGGAAGAAACAGGGAAGATAGATTGTCTGGGGAAGGGAGGAAGGGAGAAACAGGGAAGATAGATTGTCTGGGGAAGGGAGGAAGGAGAAACAGGGAAGATAGATTGTCTGGGGAAGGGAGGAAGGAGAAACAGGGAAGATAGATTGTCTGGGGAATGGAGGAAGGAGAAACAGGAAGATAGATTGTCTGGGGAAGGAGGAAGGAGAAACAGGGAAGATAGATTGTCTGGGGAAGGAGGAAGGGAGAAACAGGGAAGATAGATTGTCTGGGGAGGGAGGAACAGGGAAGATAGATTGTCTGGGGAAGGGAGAAACAGGGAAGATAGATTGTCTGGGGAAGGAGGAAGGAGAAACAGGGAAGATAGATTGTCTGGGGAAGGGAGGAAGGAGAAACAGGGAAGATAGATTGTCTGGGGAAGGGGGAAGGAGAAACAGGGACGATAGATTGTCTGGGGAAGGGAGGAAGGAGAACAGGGAAGATAGATTGTCTGGGGAAGGGAGGAAGGGAGAAACAGGGAAGATAGATTGTCTGGGGAAGGAAAGGGAGAAACAGGGAAGATAGATTGTCTGGGGAAGGGGAAGGGAGAAACAGGGAAGATAGATTGTCTGGGGAAGGGAGGAAGGAGAAAAGGAAGATAGATTGTCTGGGGAAGGAGGAAGGGAGAAACAGGGAAGATAGATTGTCTGAGGAAGGGAGGAAGGGAGAAACAGGGAAGATAGATTGTCTGGGGAAGGAGGAAGGGAGAAACAGGGAAGATAGATTGTCTGGGGAAGGGAGGAAGGGAGAAACAGGGAAGATAGATTGTCTGGGGAACAGGGAAGGAAGGAGAAACAGGGAAGATAGATTGTCTGGGGAAGGAGGAAGGGAGAAACAGGGAAATAGATTGTCTGGGGAAGGGAGGAAGGAGAAACAGGGAAGATAGATTGTCTGGGGAAGGGAGGAAGGAGAAACAGGGAAGATAGATTGTCTGGGGAAGGGAGGAATTGGGAGAAACAGGGAAGATAGATTGTCTGGAGGAAGGGAGAAACAGGGAAGATAGATTGTCTGGGGAAGGAGGAAGGAGAAACAGGGAAGATAGATTGTCTGGGGAAGGGAGGAAGGGAGAAACAGGGAAGATAGATTGTCTGGGGAAGGAGGAAGGAGAAACAGGGAAGATAGATTGTCTGGGGAAGGGTGGAAGGAGAAACAGGGAAGATAGATTGTCTGGGGAAGGAGGAAGGAGAAACAGGGAAGATAGATTGTCTGGGGAAGGGAGGAAGGAGAAACAGGAAGATAGATTGTCTGGGGAAGGGAGGAAGGGAGAAACAGGGAAGATAGATTGTCTGGGGGGAAGGGAAGATAGATTGTCTGGGGAAGGGGGAGGGAGAACAGGGAAGATAGATTGTCTGGGGAAGGAGAAACAGGAATTGTCTGGGGAAAGGAGAAACAGGGAAGATAGATTGTCTGGGGAAGGAGGAAGGAGAAACAGGGAAGATAGATTGTCTGGAGGAAGGAGAAACAGGGAAGATAGATTGTCTGGGGAAGGAGGAAGGGAGAAACAGGGAAGATAGATTGTCTGGGGAAGGGAGGAAGGAGAAACAGGGAAGATAGATTGTCTGGGGAAGGGAGGAAGGAGAAACAGGGAAGATAGATTGTCTGGGGAAGGAGGAAGGGAGAAACAGGGAAGATAGATTGTCTGGGGAAGGGAGGAAGGGAGAAACAGGGAAGATAGATTGTCTGGGGAAGGGAGGAAGGAGAAACAGGGAAGATAGATTGTCTGGGGAAGGGAGAAACAGGGAAGATAGATTGTCTGGGGAAGGAGGAAGGAGAAACAGGGAAGATAGATTGTCTGGGGAAGGAGGAAGGAGAAACAGGGAAGATAGATTGTCTGGGGAAGGAGAGAAACAGGGAAGATAGATTGTCTGGGGAAGGAGGAAGGGAGAAACAGGGAAGATAGATTGTCTGGGGAAGGGAGGAAGGGAGAAACAGGGAAGATAGATTGTCTGGGGAAGGAGGAAGGAGAAACAGGGAAGATAGATTGTCTGGGGAAGGAGGAAGGGAGAAACAGGGAAGATAGATTGTCTGGGGAAGGAGGAAGGGAGAAACAGGGAAGATAGATTGTCTGGGGAAGGGAGGAAGGGAGAAACAGGGAAGATAGATTGTCTGGGGAAGGGAAGGAGAAACAGGGAAGATAGATTGTCTGGGGAAGGAGGAAGGGAGAAACAGGGAAGATAGATTGTCTGGGGAAGGGAGGAAGGGAGAAACAGGGAAGATAGATTGTCTGGGGAAGGGAGGAAGGAGAAACAGGGAAGATAGATTGTCTGGGGAAGGGAGGAAGGAGAAACAGGGAAGATAGATTGTCTGGGAAGGAGGAAGGAGAAACAGGGAAGATAGATTGTCTGGGGAAGGGGAAGGAAACAGGGAAGATAGATTGTCTGGGGAAGGGAGGAAGGGAGAAACAGGGAAGATAGATTGTCTGGGGAAGGGAGGAAGGAGAAACAGGGAAGATAGATTGTCTGGGGAAGGGAGGAAGGAGAAACAGGGAAGATAGATTGTCTGGGGAAGGGAGGAAGGAGAAACAGGGAAGATAGATTGTCTGGGAAGGGAGGAAGGAGAAACAGGGAAGATAGATTGTCTGGGAAGGAGGAAGGAGAAACAGGGAAGATAGATTGTCTGGGGAAGGGGAAGGAGAAACAGGGAAGATAGATTGTCTGGGGAAGGGAGAAACAGGGAAGATAGATTGTCTGGGGAAGGAGGAACAGGGAAGATAGATTGTCTGGGGAAGGAGGAAGGAGAAACAGGGAAAATAGATTGTCTGGGGAAGGGAGGAAGGGAGAAACAGGGAAGATAGATTGTCTGGGGAAGGAGAAACAGGGGAAATAGATTGTCTGGGAAGGGGAAGGAGAAACAGGGAAATAGATTGTCTGGGGAAGGAGGAAGGAGAAACAGGGAAGATAGATTGTCTGGGGAAGGGAGGAAGGGAGAAACAGGGAAGATAGATTGTCTGGGGAAGGTCTGGGAAGGAGAAACAGGGAAGATAGATTGTCTGGGGAAGGGAGGAAGGAGAAACAGGGAAATAGATTGTCTGGGGAAGGAGGAAGGAGAAACAGGGAAGATAGATTGTCTGGGGAAGGGAGGAAGATTGGAGGAAACAGGGAAGATAGATTGTCTGGGGAAGGAGGAAGGAGAAACAGGGAAGATAGATTGTCTGGGGAAGGAGGAAGGAGAAACAGGGAAATAGATTGTCTGGGGAAGGAGAAACAGGGGAAATAGATTGTCTGGGAAGGGAGAAACAGGGAAGATAGATTGTCTGGGGAAGGAGGAAGGAGAAACAGGGAAGATAGATTGTCTGGGGAAGGGAGAAACAGGGAAATAGATTGTCTGGGGAAGGGAGGAAGGGAGAAACAGGGAAGATAGATTGTCTGGGGAAGGGAGAAGGAGAAACAGGGAAGATAGATTGTCTGGGGAAGGAGGAAGGAGAAACAGGGAAGATAGATTGTCTGGGGAAGGAGGAAGGAGAAACAGGGAAGATAGATTGTCTGGGGAAGGGAGGAAGGAGAAACAGGGAAGATAGATTGTCTGGGGAAGGGAAACAGGGAAATAGATTGAGAAACAGGGAAGATAGATTGTCTGGGGAAGGGAGGAAGGGAGAAACAGGGAAGATAGATTGTCTGGGAAGGAGGAAGGAGAAACAGGAAGATAGATTGTCTGGGGAAGGGAGGAAGGAGAAACAGGGAAGATAGATTGTCTGGGGAAGGGAGGAAGGAGAAACAGGGAAGATAGATTGTCTGGGGAAGGGAGGAAGGAGAAACAGGGAAGATAGATTGTCTGGGGAAGGGAGGAAGGGAGAAACAGGGAAGATAGATTGTCTGGGGAAGGAGGAAGGAGAAACAGGGAAGATAGATTGTCTGGGGAAGGAGGAAGGAGAAACAGGGAAGATAGATTGTCTGGGGAAGGGAGGAAGGGAGAAACAGGGAAGATAGATTGTCTGGGGGAAGGAGGAAGGAGATAGAAACAGGGAAGATAGATTGTCTGGGAGAAGGAGGAAGGAGAAACAGGGAAGAGAGAATGTCTGGGGAAGGAGGAAGGAGAAACAGGGAAGATAGATTGTCTGGGGAAGGGAGGAAGGAGAAACAGGGAAGATAGATTGTCTGGGGAAGGAGGAAGGAGAAACAGGGAAGATAGATTGTCTGAGGAAGGAGGAAGGAGAAACAGGGAAGATAGATTGTCTGGGGAAGGGAGGAAGGAGAAACAGGGAAGATAGATTGTCTGGGGAAGGGAGGAAGGGAGAAACAGGGAAGATAGATTGTCTGGGGAAGGAGGAAGGAGAAACAGGGAAGATAGATTGTCTGGGGAAGGGAGGAAGGGAGAAACAGGGAAGATAGATTGTCTGGGGAAGGAGGAAGGAGAAACAGGGAAGATAGATTGTCTGGGGAAGGAGGAAGGAGAGAAACAGGGAAGATAGATTGTCTGGGGAAGGAGGAAGGAGAAACAGGGAAATAGATTGTCTGGGGAAGGAGGAAGGGAGAAACAGGAAGATAGATTGTCTGGGGAAGGAGGAAGGAGAAACAGGGGGAAGGGAGAAACAGGGAAGATAGATTGTCTGGGGAAGGGAGGAAGGAGAAACAGGGAAGATAGATTGTCTGGGGAAGGGGGAAGGAGAAACAGGGAAGATAGATTGTCTGGGGAAGGGAGGAAGGAGAAACAGGAAGATAGATTGTCTGGGGAAGGGAGGAAGGAGAAACAGGGAAATAGATTGTCTGGGGAAGGAGGAAGGAGAAACAGGGAAGATAGATTGTCTGGGGAAGGGAGGAAGGAGAAACAGGGAAGATAGATTGTCTGGGGAAGGGAGGAAGGGAGAAACAGGGAAGATAGATTGTCTGGGGAAGGGAGAAACAGGGAAGATAGATTGTCTGGGGAAGGAGATTGAAGGAGAAACAGGGAAATAGATTGTCTGGGGAAGGAGGAAGGAGAAACAGGGAAGATAGATTGTCTGGGGAAGGGAGGAAGGAGAAACAGGAAGAAATTGTCAGGGAGAAAAGGGAAGATAGATTGTCTGGGGAAGGGAGGAAGGGAGAAACAGGGAAGATAGATTGTCTGAGGAAGGGAGGAAGGGAGAAACAGGGAAGATAGATTGTCTGGGAGAAACAGGGAAGATAGATTGTCTGGGAAGGGAGGAAGGGAGAAACAGGGAAGATAGATTGTCTGGGGAAGGGAGGAAGGAGAAACAGGGAAGATAGATTGTCTGGGGAAGGGAGGAAGGAGAAACAGGGAAGATAGATTGTCTGGGGAAGGAGGAAGGAGAAACAGGGAAATAGATTGTCTGGGGAAGGGAGGAAGGGAGAAACAGGGAAGATAGATTGTCTGGGGAAGGAGGAAGGAGAAACAGGAAGATAGATTGTCTGGGGAAGGGAGGAAGGAGAAACAGGGAAGATAGATTGTCTGGGGAAGGGAGGAAGGAGAAACAGGGAAGATAGATTGTCTGGGGAAGGAGGAAGGGAGAAACAGGGAAGATAGATTGTCTGGGGAAGGGAGGAAGGGAGAAACAGGAAGATAGATTGTCTGGGGAAGGGAGGAAGGAGAAACAGGGAAGATAGATTGTCTGGGGAAGGAGGAAGGGAGAAACAGGGAAGATAGATTGTCTGGGGAAAGGAAGGGAGAAACAGGGAAGATAGATTGTCTGGGGAAGGGAGGAAGGAGAAACAGGGAAGATAGATTGTCTGGGGAAGGGAGGAAGGAGAAACAGGGAAGATAGATTGTCTGGGGAAGGAGGAAGGGAGAAACAGGGAAGATAGATTGTCTGGGGAAGGAGGAAGGAGAAACAGGGAAGATAGATTGTCTGGGGAAGGAAGGAAGGGAGAAACAGGGAAGATAGATTGTCTGGGGAAGGAGGAAGGAGAAACAGGGAAGATAGATTGTCTGGGGAAGGGAGGAAGGAGAAACAGGGAAGATAGATTGTCTGGGGAAGGGTGGAAGGGAGAAACAGGGAAGATAGATTGTCTGGGGAAGGGAGGAAGGAGAAACAGGGAAGATAGATTGTCTGGGGAAGGAGGAAGGAGAAACAGGGAAGATAGATTGTCTGGGGAAGGAGGAAGGAGAAACAGGGAAGATAGATTGTCTGGGGAAGGAGGAAGGGAGAAACAGGGAAGATAGATTGTCTGGGGAAGGGAGGAAGGAGAAACAGGGAAGATAGATTGTCTGGGGAAGGAGGAAGGAGAAACAGGGAAGATAGATTGTCTGGGGAAGGGAGGAAGGGAGAAACAGGGGAAGATAGATTGTCTGGGGAAGGGAGGAAGGGAGAAACAGGGAAGATAGATTGTCTGGGGAAGGAGGAAGGGAGAAACAGGGAAGATAGATTGTCTGGGGAAGGAGGAAGGAGAAACAGGGAAGATAGATTGTCTGGGGAAGGAGGAAGGGAGAAACAGGGAAGATAGATTGTCTGGGGAAGGGAAGATAGATTGGAAGGAGGAAACAGGGAAATAGATTGTCTGGGGAAGGGAGGAAGGGAGAAACAGGGAAGATAGATTGTCTGGGGAAGGGAGGAAGGAGAAACAGGGAAGATAGATTGTCTGGGGAAGGGAGGAAGGGAGAAACAGGGAAGATAGATTGTCTGGGGAAGGGAGGAAGGGAGAAACAGGGAAGATAGATTGTCTGGGGAAGGGAGGAAGGAGAAACAGGGAAGATAGATTGTCTGGGGAAGGGAGGAAGGAGAAACAGGGAAGATAGATTGTCTGGGGAAGGGAGGAAGGAGAAACAGGAAGATAGATTGTCTGGGGAAGGGAGGAAGGAGAAACAGGGAAGATAGATTGTCTGGGGAAGGGAGGAAGGAGAAACAGGGAAGATAGATTGTCTGGGGAAGGAGGAAGGGAGAAACAGGGAAGATAGATTGTCTGGGGAAGGGAGGAAGGAGAAACAGGGAAGATAGATTGTCTGGGGAAGGAGGAAGGGAGAAACAGGGAAGATAGATTGTCTGGGGAAGGGAGGAAGGAAGGAGAAACAGGGAAGATAGATTGTCTGGGGAAGGGAGGAAGGGAGAAACAGGGAAGATAGATTGTCTGGGGAAGGAGGAAGGGAGAAACAGGAAGATAGATTGTCTGGGGAAGGGAGGAAGGGAGAAACAGGGAAGATAGATTGTCTGGGGAAGGGAGGAAGGAGAAACAGGGAAGATAGATTGTCTGGGGAAGGAGGAAGGGAGAAACAGGGAAGATAGATTGTCTGGGGAAGGAGGAAGGAGAAACAGGGAAGATAGATTGTCTGGGGAAGGGAGGAAGGAGAAACAGGGAAGATAGATTGTCTGGGGAAGGGAGGAAGGGAGAAACAGGGAAGATAGATTGTCTGGGGAAGGGAGGAAGGGAGAAACAGGGAAGATAGATTGTCTGGGGGAAGGAGGAAGGGAGAAACAGGGAAGATAGATTGTCTGGGGAAGGGGAAGGGAGAAACAGGGAAGATAGATTGTCTGGGGAAGGGAGGAAGGAGAAACAGGGAGAAGATAGATTGTCTGGGGAAGGAGGAAGGAGAAACAGGGAAGATAGATTGTCTGGGGAAGGAGGAAGGAGAAACAGGGAAGATAGATTGTCTGGGGAAGGGAGGAAGGGAGAAACAGGGAAGATAGATTGTCTGGGAAGGGAGGAAGGAGAAACAGGGAAGATAGATTGTCTGGGGAAGGAGGAAGGAGAAACAGGGGAAGATAGATTGTCTGGGGAAGGAGGAAGGGAGAAACAGGAAGATAGATTGTCTGGGGAAGGAGGAAGGGAGAAACAGGGAAGATAGATTGTCTGGGGAAGGGAGGAAGGGAGAAACAGGGAAAATAGATTGTCTGGGGAAGGGAGGAAGGGAGAAACAGGGAAGATAGATTGTCTGGGGAAGGGAGAAGGGAGAAACAGGGGGAAGATAGATTGTCTGGGGAAGGGAGGAAGGGAGAAACAGGGAAGATAGATTGTCTGGGGAAGGAGGAAGGAGAAACAGGGAAGATAGATTGTCTGGGGAAGGGAGGAAGGAGAAACAGGGAAGATAGATTGTCTGGGGAAGGGAGGAAGGGAGAAACAGGGAAAATAGATTGTCTGGGGAAGGGAGGAAGGGAGAAACAGGGAAGATAGATTGTCTGGGGAAGGGAGGAAGGGAGAAACAGGGAAGATAGATTGTCTGGGGAAGGAGGGAACAGGGAAGATAGATTGTCTGGGGAAGGGAGGAAGGGAGAAACAGGGAAGATAGATTGTCTGGGGAAGGGAGGAAGGGAGAAACAGGGAAGATAGATTGTCTGGGGAAGGAGGAAGGAGAAACAGGGAAGATAGATTGTCTGGGGAAGGGAGGAAGGGAGAAACAGGGAAGATAGATTGTCTGGGGAAGGAGGAAGGGAGAAACAGGGAAGATAGATTGTCTGGGGAAGGGAGGAAGGAGAAACAGGGAAGATAGATTGTCTGGGGAAGGGAGGAAGGGAGAAACAGGGAAAATAGATTGTCTGGGGAAGGGAGGAAGGGAGAAACAGGGAAGATAGATTGTCTGGGGAAGGGTGGAAGGGAGAAACAGGGACGATAGATTGTCTGGGGAAGGATGGAAGGGAGAATCAGGGAAGATAGATTGTCTGGGGAAGGGAGGAAGGGAGAAACAGGGAAGATAGATTGTCTGGGGAAGGGAGGAAGGGAGAAACAGGGAAGATAGATTGTCTGGGGAAGGGAGGAAGGAGAAACAGGGAAGATAGATTGTCTGGGGAAGGGAGGAAGGGAGAAACAGGGAAGATAGATTGTCTGGGGAAGGGAGGAAGGGAGAAACAGGGAAGATAGATTGTCTGGGGAAGGGAGGAAGGAGAAACAGGGAAGATAGATTGTCTGGGGAAGGGAGGAAGGAGAAACAGGGAAGATAGATTGTCTGGGGAAGGGAGGAAGGGAGAAACAGGGAAGATAGATTGTCTGGGGAAGGGAGAAACAGGGAAGATAGATTGTCTGGGGAAGGGAGGAAGGGAGAAACAGGGAAGATAGATTGTCTGGGGAAGGGAGGAAGGGAGAAACAGGGAAAATAGATTGTCTGGGGAAGGAGGAAGGGAGAAACAGGGAAGATAGATTGTCTGGGGAAGGAGGGAATAGATTGTCAAAGGGAGAAACAGGGAAGATAGATTGTCTGGGGAAGGGAGGAAGGAGAAACAGGGAAGATAGATTGTCTGGGGAAGGGAGGAAGGAGAAACAGGGAAGATAGATTGTCTGGGGAAGGGAGGAAGGGAGAAACAGGGAAGATAGATTGTCTGGGGAAGGGAGAAACGGGGAAATAGATTGTCTGGGGAAGGGGGAAACAGGGAAAATAGATTGTCTGGGGAAGGGAGAAACAGGGAAGATAGATTGTCTGGGGAAGGGAGGAAGGGAGAAACAGGGAAGATAGATTGTCTGGGGAAGGGTGGAAGGGAGAAACAGGGAAAATAGATTGTCTGGGGAAGGGAGGAAGGGAGAAACAGGGAAGATAGATTGTCTGGGGAAGGGAGAAACGGGGAAATAGATTGTCTGGGGGGGAGGGGGAAACAGGGAAAATAGATTGTCTGGGGAAGGGAGAAACAGGGAAGATAGATTGTCTGGGGAAGGGAGGAAGGGAGAAACAGGGAAGATAGATTGTCTGGGGAAGGGTGGAAGGGAGAAACAGGGAAGATAGATTGTCTGGGGAAGGGAGAAACAGGGAAATAGATTGTCTGGGGAAGGGAGGAAGGGAGAAACAGGGAAAATAGATTGTCTGGGGAAGGGAGGAAGGGAGAAACAGGGAAGATAGATTGTCTGGGGAAGGGAGAAACAGGGGAAGATAGATTGTCTGGGGAAGGGAGGAAGGGAGAAACAGGGAAATAGATTGTCTGGGGAAGGGAGGAAGGGAGAAACAGGGAAAATAGATTGTCTGGGGAAGGGAGGAACAGGGAAATAGATTGTCTGGGGAAGGGAGGAAGGGAGAAACAGGGAAGATAGATTGTCTGGGGAAGGGAGGAACAGGGAAATAGATTGTCTGGGGAATGGAGGAAGGGAGAAACAGGGAAATAGATTGTCTGGGGAAGGGAGGAAGGGAGAAACAGGGAAGATAGATTGTCTGGGGAAGGGAGGAAGGAGAAACAGGGAAGATAGATTGTCTGGGGAAGGAAGGAAGGAGAAACAGGGAAGATAGATTGTCTGGGGAAGGGAGGAAGGAGAAACAGGGAAGATAGATTGTCTGGGGAAGGGAGAAACAGGGAAGATAGATTGTCTGGGGAAGGAGGAAGGAGAAACAGGGAAGATAGATTGTCTGGGGAAGGGAGGAAGGAGAAACAGGGAAATAGATTGTCTGGGGAAGGGAGGAAGGAGAAACAGGGAAGATAGATTGTCTGGGGAAGGAGGAAGGAGAAACAGGGGAAGATAGATTGTCTGGGGAAGGGAGGAAGGAGAAACAGGGAAGATAGATTGTCTGGGGAAGGGAGGAAGGAGAAACAGGGAAGATAGATTGTCTGGGGAAGGGAGGAAGGAGAAACAGGGAAGATAGATTGTCTGGGGAAGGAGGAAGGAGAAACAGGGAAGAGAGATTGTCTGAGGAAGGTAGGAAGGAGAAACAGGGAAGATAGATTGTCTGGGGAAGGAGGAAGGGAGAAACAGGGAAGATAGATTGTCTGGGGAAGGGAGGAAGGGAGAAACAGGGAAGATAGATTGTCTGGGGAAGGGAGGAAGGGAGAAACAGGGAAGATAGATTGTCTGGGGAAGGGAGGAAGGGAGAAACAGGGAAGATAGATTGTCTGGGGAAGGGAGGAAGGGAGAAACAGGGAAGATAGATTGTCTGGGGAAGGGAGGAAGGAGAAACAGGGAAGATAGATTGTCTGGGGAAGGGAAGGAGAAACAGGGAAGATAGATTGTCTGGGGAAGGGAGGAAGGGAGAAACAGGGAAGATAGATTGTCTGGGGAAGGAGGAAGGAGAAACAGGGAAGATAGATTGTCTGGGGAAGGGAGGAAGGAGAAACAGGGAAAGATAGATTGTCTGGGGAAGGGAGGAAGGGAGAAACAGGGAAGATAGATTGTCTGGGGAAGGAGGAAGGGAGAAACAGGGAAGATAGATTGTCTGGGGGGAGGAAGGAGAAACAGGGAAGATAGATTGTCTGGGGAAGGGAGGAAGGGAGAAACAGGGAAGATAGATTGTCTGGGGAAGGAGGAAGGAGAAACAGGGAAATAGATTGTCTGGGGAAGGGAGGAAGGAGAAACAGGGAAGATAGATTGTCTGGGGAAGGGAGGAAGGAGAAACAGGGAAGATAGATTGTCTGGGGAAGGGGGAAGGGATTGTCTGGGGAAGGGAGGGAAGATAGATTGTCTGGGGAAGGAGGAAGGGAGAAACAGGGAAGATAGATTGTCTGGGGAAGGGAGGAAGGGAGAAACAGGGAAGATAGATTGTCTGGGGAAGGGAGGAAGGGAGAAACAGGGAAGATAGATTGTCTGGGGAAGGAGGAAACAGGGAAGATAGATTGTCTGGGGAAGGGAGGAAGGGAGAAACAGGGAAAATAGATTGTCTGGGGAAGGGAGGAAGGGAGAAACAGGGAAGATAGATTGTCTGGGGAAGGGAGGAAGGGAGAAACAGGGAAGATAGATTGTCTGGGGAAGGAGGAAGGGAGAAACAGGGAAGATAGATTGTCTGGGGAAGGGAGGAAGGGAGAAACAGGGAAGATAGATTGTCTGGGGAAGGGAGAAACAGGGAAGATAGATTGTCTGGGGAAGGGAGGAAGGGAGAAACAGGGGAAGATAGATTGTCTGGGGAAGGGAGGAAGGGAGAAACAGGGAAAATAGATTGTCTGGGGAAGGGAGGAAGGGAGAAACAGGGAAGATAGATTGTCTGGGGAAGGGAGAAACAGGGAAGATAGATTGTCTGGGGAAGGGAGGAAGGGAGAAACAGGGAAGATAGATTGTCTGGGGAAGGGAGGAACAGGGAAGATAGATTGTCTGGGGAAGGGAGGAAGGGAGAAACAGGGAAGATAGATTGTCTGGGGAAGGGAGGAAGGGAGAAACAGGGAAGATAGATTGTCTGGGGAAGGGAGGAAGGGAGAAACAGGGAAGATAGATTGTCTGGGGAAGGGAGGAAGGGAGAAACAGGGAAGATAGATTGTCTGGGGAAGGAGGAAGGGAGAAACAGGGAAGATAGATTGTCTGGGGGGGAAGGGAGAAACAGGGAAGATAGATTGTCTGGGGAAGGGAGGAAAGGAGAAACAGGGAAGATAGATTGTCTGGGGAAGGGAGGAAGGAGAAACAGGGAAGATAGATTGTCTGGGGAAGGAGGAAGGGAGAAACAGGAAAATAGATTGTCTGGGGAAGGAGGAAGGGAGAAACAGGGAAGATAGATTGTCTGGGGAAGGGAGGAAGGGAGAAACAGGGAAGATAGATTGTCTGGGGAAGGAGGAAGGAGAAACAGGGAAGATAGATTGTCTGGGGAAGGGAGGAAGGAGAAACAGGGAAGATAGATTGTCTGGGGAAGGGAGGAAGGGAGAAACAGGGAAGATAGATTGTCTGGGGAAGGGAGGAAGGGAGAAACAGGGAAGATAGATTGTCTGGGGAAGGGAGGAAGGGAGAAACAGGGAAGATAGATTGTCTGGGGAAGGGAGGAAGGAGAAACAGGGAAGATAGATTGTCTGGGAAGGGGAAGGGAGAAATTGTCAGGGAAATAGATTGTCTGGGGAAGATTGGGAAGGAGAAACAGGGAAGATAGATTGTCTGGGGAAGGGAGGAAGGAGAAACAGGGAAGATAGATTGTCTGGGGAAGGGAGGAAGGGAGAAACAGGGAAGATAGATTGTCTGGGGAAGGGAGGAAGGGAGAAACAGGGAAGATAGATTGTCTGGGGAAGGGAGGAAGGGAGAAACAGGGAAGATAGATTGTCTGGGGAAGGGGGAAGGAGAAACAGGGAAGATAGATTGTCTGGGGAAGGAGGAAGGAGAAACAGGGAAAATAGATTGTCTGGGGAAGGGAGGAAGGGAGAAACAGGGAAGATAGATTGTCTGGGGGGAGGAAGGGAGAAACAGGGAAGATAGATTGTCTGGGGAAGGGAGGAAGGGAGAAACAGGGAAGATAGATTGTCTGGGGAAGGAGGAAGGGAGAAACAGGGAAGATAGATTGTCTGGGGAAGGGAGGAAGGGAGAAACAGGGAAGATAGATTGTCTGGGGAAGGGAGGAAGGGAGAAACAGGGAAGATAGATTGTCTGGGGAAGGAGGAAGGGAGGGGAAGATTGTCTGGGGAAGGGAGAAACAGGGAAGATAGATTGTCTGGGGAAGGGAGGAAGGGAGAAACAGGGAAGATAGATTGTCTGGGGAAGGAGGAAGGGAGAAACAGGGAAGATAGATTGTCTGGGGAAGGGAGGAAGGGAGAAACAGGGAAGATAGATTGTCTGGGGAAGGGAGGAAGGGAGAAACAGGGAAGATAGATTGTCTGGGGAAGGGAGAAACAGGGAAATAGATTGTCTGGGGAAGGGAGAAACAGGGAAATAGATTGTCTGGGGAAGGGAGGAAGGGAGAAACAGGGAAGATAGATTGTCTGGGGAAGGGAGAAACAGGGAAGATAGATTGTCTGGGGAAGGGAGGAAGGGAGAAACAGGGAAGATAGATTGTCTGGGGAAGGGAGGAAGGGAGAAACAGGGAAATAGATTGTCTGGGGAAGGGAGGAAGGGAGAAACAGGGAAGATAGATTGTCTGGGGAAGGGAGGAAGGGAGAAACAGGGAAGATAGATTGTCTGGGGAAGGGAGGAAGGGAGAAACAGGGAAGATAGATTGTCTGGGGAAGGGAGGAAGGGAGAAACAGGGAAGATAGATTGTCTGGGGAAGGGAGGAAGGAGAAACAGGGAAGATAGATTGTCTGGGGAAGGGAGGAAGGGAGAAACAGGGAAGATAGATTGTCTGGGGAAGGGAGGAAGGGAGAAACAGGGAAGATAGATTGTCTGGGGAAGGGAGAAACAGGGAAGATAGATTGTCTGGGGAAGGGAGGAAGGGAGAAACAGGGAAGATAGATTGTCTGGGGAAGGGAGGAAGGGAGAAACAGGGAAGATAGATTGTCTGGGGAAGGGAGGAAGGAGAAACAGGGAAGATAGATTGTCTGGGGAAGGGAGGAAGGGAGAAACAGGGAAGATAGATTGTCTGGGGAAGGGAGGAAGGAGAAACAGGGAAGATAGATTGTCTGGGGAAGGGAGGAAGGGAGAAACAGGGAAGATAGATTGTCTGGGGAAGGGAGGAAGGGAGAAACAGGGAAGATAGATTGTCTGGGGAAGGGGGAAGGGAGAAACAGGGAAGATAGATTGTCTGGAGGAAGGAGAAACAGGGAAGATAGATTGTCTGGGGAAGGGAGGAAGGGAGAAACAGGGAAGATAGATTGTCTGGGGAAGGGAGGAAGGGAGAAACAGGGGAAGATAGATTGTCTGGGGAAGGGAGGAAGGGAGAAACAGGGAAGATAGATTGTCTGGGGAAGGGAGGAAGGGAGAAACAGGGAAGATAGATTGTCTGGGGAAGGGAGGAAGGGAGAAACAGGGAAGATAGATTGTCTGGGGAAGGGAGGAAGGGAGAAACAGGGAAGATAGATTGTCTGGAGGAAGGAGAAACAGGGAAGATAGATTGTCTGGGGAAGGGAGGAAGGAGGGAAGATAGATTGTCTGGGGAAGGGAGGAAGGGAGAAACAGGGAAGATAGATTGTCTGGGGTAGGGAGGAAGGGAGAAACAGGGAAGATAGATTGTCTGGGGAAGGGAGGAAGGGAGAAACAGGGAAATAGATTGTCTGGGGAAGGGAGAAACAGGGAAGATAGATTGTCTGGGGAAGGGAGGAAGGGAGAAACAGGGAAGATAGATTGTCTGGGGAAGGGAGGAAGGGAGAAACAGGGAAGATAGATTGTCTGGGGGGGAAGGGAGGAAGGGAGAAACAGGGAAATAGATTGTCTGGGGAAGGAAGGAAGGAGAAACAGGGAAGATAGATTGTCTGGGGAAGGAGGAAGGGAGAAACAGGGAAGATAGATTGTCTGGGGAAGGGAGGAAGGGAGAAACAGGGAAGATAGATTGTCTGGGGAAGGGAGGAAGGGAGAAACAGGGAAGATAGATTGTCTGGGGAAGGAGGAAGGGAGAAACAGGGAAGATAGATTGTCTGGGGAAGGAGGAAGGAGAAACAGGGAAGATAGATTGTCTGGGGAAGGGAGGAAGGAGAAACAGGAAGATAGATTGTCTGGGGAAGGGAGGAAGGAGAAACAGGGAAGATAGATTGTCTGGGGAAGGGAGGAAGGGAGAAACAGGGAAGATAGATTGTCTGGGGAAGGGAGGAAGGGAGAAACAGGGAAGATAGATTGTCTGGGGAAGGGAGGAAGGAGAAACAGGGAAGATAGATTGTCTGGGGGGGAGGAAGGGAGAAACAGGGAAGATAGATTGTCTGGGGAAGGGAGGAAGGGAGAAACAGGGAAGATAGATTGTCTGGGGAAGGGAGGAAGGGAGAAACAGGGGAAGATAGATTGTCTGGGGAAGGGTGGAAGGGAGAAACAGGGAAGATAGATTGTCTGGGGAAGGGAGAAACAGGGAAATAGATTGTCTGGGGAAGGGAGGAAGGGAGAAACAGGGAAGATAGATTGTCTGGGGAAGGGAGAAACAGGGAAATAGATTGTCTGGGGAAGGGAGGAAGGGAGAAACAGGGAAATAGATTGTCTGGGGAAGGGAGGAAGGGAGAAACAGGGAAGATAGATTGTCTGGGGAAGGGAGGAAGGAGAAACAGGGAAGATAGATTGTCTGGGGAAGGGAGGAAGGAGAAACAGGGAAGATAGATTGTCTGGGGAAGGGAGGAAGGAGAAACAGGGAAGATAGATTGTCTGGGGAAGGGAGGAAGGGAGAAACAGGGAAGATAGATTGTCTGGGGAAGGAGGAAGGAGAAACAGGGAAGATAGATTGTCTGGGGAAGGGAGGAAGGGAGAAACAGGGAAGATAGATTGTCTGGGGAAGGAGGAAGGGAGAAACAGGGAAGATAGATTGTCTGGGGAAGGGAGAAAAGGAAGATAGATTGTCTGGGGAAGGGAGGAAGGGAGAACAGGGAAATAGATTGTCTGGGGAAGGGAGGAAGGAGAAACAGGGAAGATAGATTGTCTGGGGAAGGGGGAAGGAGAAACAGGGAAGATAGATTGTCTGGGGAAGGAGGAAGGGAGAAACAGGGAAGATAGATTGTCTGGGGAAGGGAGGAAGGGAGAAACAGGGAAGATAGATTGTCTGGGGAAGGGGAAGGGAGAAACAGGGAAGATAGATTGTCTGGGGAAGGGAGGAAGGAGAAACAGGGAAGATAGATTGTCTGGGGAAGGGAGGAAGGGAGAAACAGGGAAGATAGATTGTCTGGGGAAGGGAGGAAGGGAGAAACAGGGAAGATAGATTGTCTGGGGAAGGGAGGAAGGGAGAAACAGGGAAGATAGATTGTCTGGGGAAGGAGGAAGGGAGAAACAGGGAAGATAGATTGTCTGGGGAAGGGAGAAACAGGGAAGAAGATTGTCTGGGGAAGGGAGGAAGGAGAAACAGGGAAATAGATTGTCTGGGGAGGGGGAAGGAGAAACAGGGAAGATAGATTGTCTGGGGAAGGGAGGAAGGAGAAACAGGGAAGATAGATTGTCTGGGGAAGGGAGGAAAAGGGAGAAATTGTCAGGGAAAACAGGGAAGATAGATTGTCTGGGGAAGGGAGGAAGGGAGAAACAGGGAAGATAGATTGTCTGGGGAAGGGAGGAAGGGAGAAACAGGGAAGATAGATTGTCTGGGGAAGGGAGGAAGGGAGAAACAGGGAAGATAGATTGTCTGGGGAAGGGAGGAAGGGAGAAACAGGGAAGATAGATTGTCTGGGGAAGGGAGGAAGGAGAAACAGGGAAGATAGATTGTCTGGGGAAGGGAGGAAGGGAGAAACAGGGAAAGATAGATTGTCTGGGGAAGGGAGGAAGGGAGAAACAGGGAAGATAGATTGTCTGGGGAAGGAGGAAGGAGAAACAGGGAAGATAGATTGTCTGGGGAAGGGAGGAAGGGAGAAACAGGGAAGATAGATTGTCTGGGGAAGGGAGGAAGGAGAAACAGGGAAGATAGATTGTCTGGGGAAGGGAGGAAGGAGAAACAGGGAAGATAGATTGTCTGGGGAAGGGAGGAAGGGAGAAACAGGGAAGATAGATTGTCTGGGGAAGGGAGGAGGGAGAAACAGGGAAGATAGATTGTCTGGGGAAGGAGGAAGGAGAAACAGGGAAGATAGATTGTCTGGGGAAGGGGGAAGGAGAAACAGGGAAGATAGATTGTCTGGGGAAGGGAGGAAGGGAGAAACAGGGAAGATAGATTGTCTGGGGAAGGAGGAAGGGAGAAACAGGGAAGATAGATTGTCTGGGGAAGGGAGGAAGGAGAAACAGGGAAGATAGATTGTCTGGGGAAGGAGGAAGGAGAAACAGGGAAGATAGATTGTCTGGGGAAGGGAGGAAGGAGAAACAGGGAAGATAGATTGTCTGGGGAAGGAGGAAGGAGAAACAGGGAAGATAGATTGTCTGGGGAAGGGAGGAAGGGAGAAACAGGGAAGATAGATTGTCTGGGGAAGGGAGGAAGGAGAAACAGGGAAGATAGATTGTCTGGGGAAGGGAGGAAGGAGGGAAGATAGATTGTCTGGGGAAGGGAGGAAGGAGAAACAGGGAAGATAGATTGTCTGGGGAAAGGAGGAAGGAGAAACAGGGAAGATAGATTGTCTGGGGAAGGGAGGAAGGGAGAAACAGGGAAGATAGATTGTCTGGGGAAGGGAGGAAGGGAGAAACAGGGAAATAGATTGTCTGGGGAAGGAGGAAGGGAGAAACAGGGAAGATAGATTGTCTGGGGAAGGAGGAAGGAGAAACAGGGAAGATAGATTGTCTGGGGAAGGAGGAAGGAGAAACAGGGAAGATAGATTGTCTGGGGAAGGAGAAAGATTGTCTGGGGAAGATAGGGATTGTCTGGGGATAATTGGGAGGAAGGGAGAAACAGGGAAAATAGATTGTCTGGGGAAGGGAGGAAGGAGAAACAGGGAAATAGATTGTCTGGGGAAGGGAGGAAGGAGAAACAGGGAAGATAGATTGTCTGGGGAAGGGAGGAAGGGAGAAACAGGGAAGATAGATTGTCTGGGGAAGGGAGGAAGGGAGAAACAGGGAAGATAGATTGTCTGGGGAAGGGAGGAAGGGAGAAACAGGGAAGATAGATTGTCTGGGGAAGGGAGGAAGGAGAAACAGGGAAGATAGATTGTCTGGGGAAGGGAGGAAGGGAGAAACAGGGAAGATAGATTGTCTGGGGAAGGGAGGAAGGGAGAAACAGGGAAGATAGATTGTCTGGGGAAGGGAGGAAGGGAGAAACAGGGAAAATAGATTGTCTGGGGAAGGGAGGAAGGGAGAAACAGGGAAAATAGATTGTCTGGGGAAGGGAGGAAGGGAGAAACAGGGAAGATAGATTGTCTGGGGAAGGGAGGAGGGAGAAACAGGGAAGATAGATTGTCTGGGGAAGGGAGGAAGGGAGAAACAGGGAAGATAGATTGTCTGGGGAAGGGAGGAAGGGAGAAACAGGGAAGATAGATTGTCTGGGGAAGGGAGGAAGGGAGAAACAGGGAAAATAGATTGTCTGGGGAAGGATGGAAGGGAGAATCAGGGAAGATAGATTGTCTGGGGAAGGGAGGAAAGGAGAAACAGGGAAGATAGATTGTCTGGGGAAGGGAGGAAGGGAGAAACAGGGAAGATAGATTGTCTGGGGAAGGGAGGAAGGAGAAACAGGGAAGATAGATTGTCTGGGGAAGGGGAAGGGAGAAACAGGGAAGAAGATAGATTGTCTGGGGAAAGGGGAGAAACAGGGAAGATAGATTGTCTGGGGAAGGGAGGAAGGAGAAACAGGGAAGATAGATTGTCTGGGGAAGGAGGAAGGAGAAACAGGGAAGATAGATTGTCTGGGGAAGGGTGGAAGGGGGAGAAACAGGGAAAATATATTGTCTGGGGAAGGGAGGAAGGGGGAAACAGGGAAAATAGATTGTCTGGGGAAGGGTGGAAGGGAGAAACAGTGAAGATAGATTGTCTGGGGAAGGAGGGAACAGGGAAGATAGATTGTCTGGGGAAGGGAGGAAGGGAGAAACAGGGAAAATAGATTGTCTGGGGAAGGGAGGAAGGGAGAAACAGGGAAATAGATTGTCTGGGGAAGGGAGGAAGGAGAAACAGGGAAGATAGATTGTCTGGGGAAGGAGGAAGGAGAAACAGGGAAGATAGATTGTCTGGGGAAGGGAGGAAGAAACAGGGAGAAACAGGGAAGATAGATTGTCTGGGGAAGGGAGGAAGGGAGAAACAGGGAAGATAGATTGTCTGGGGAAGGAGGAAGGAGAAACAGGGAAGATAGATTGTCTGGGGAAGGGAGGAAGGAGAAACAGGGAAAATAGATTGTCTGGGGAAGGGAGGAAGGGAGAAACAGGGAAGATAGATTGTCTGGGGAAGGGAGAAACGGGGAAATAGATTGTCTGGGGAAGGGAGGAAGGGAGAAACAGGGAAGATAGATTGTCTGGGGAAGGGAGAAACAGGGAAATAGATTGTCTGGGGAAGGGAGAAACAGGGAAGATAGATTGTCTGGGGAAGGGAGGAAGGGAGAAACAGGGAAGATAGATTGTCTGGGGAAGGGAGGAAAGGAGAAACAGGGAAGATAGATTGTCTGGGGAAGGGAGGAAGGGAGAAACAGGGGAGATAAATTGTCTGGGGAAGGAGGAGGGGTGAAACAGGGGAGATAGATTGTCTGGGGAAGGGAGGAAGGGAGAAACAGGGAAGATAGATTGTCTGGGGAAGGGAGGAAGGAGAAACAGGGAAGATAGATTGTCTGGGGAAGGGAGGAAGGAGAAACAGGGAAGATAGATTGTCTGGGGAAGGGAGGAAGGGAGAAACAGGGAAGATAGATTGTCTGGGGAAGGGAGGAAGGGAGAAACAGGGAAGATAGATTGTCTGGGGAAGGGAGGAAGGAGAAACAGGGAAGATAGATTGTCTGGGGAAGGGAGGAAGGGAGAAACAGGGAAGATAGATTGTCTGGGGAAGAGAAAGGAGGAAGGGAGGAAGGGAAGGAGAAACAGGGAAGATAGATTGTCTGGGGAAGGGGAGAAACAGGGAAGATAGATTGTCTGGGGAAGGGAGGAAGGGAGAAACAGGGAAGATAGATTGTCTGGGGAAGGGAGGAAGGAGAAACAGGGAAGATAGATTGTCTGGGGAAGGGAGGAAGGAGAAACAGGGAAGATAGATTGTCTGGGGAAGGGAGGAAGGGAGAAACAGGGAAGATAGATTGTCTGGGGAAGGGAGGAAGGAGAAACAGGGAAGATAGATTGTCTGGGGAAGGGAGGAAGGGAGAAACAGGGAAGATAGATTGTCTGGGGAAGGGAGGAAGGAAGGGAGAAACAGGGAAGATAGATTGTCTGGGGAAGGGAGGAAGGGAGAAACAGGGAAGATAGATTGTCTGGGGAAGGGAGGAAGGGAGAAACAGGGAAGATAGATTGTCTGGGGAAGGGAGGAAGGAGAAACAGGGAAGATAGATTGTCTGGGGAAGGGAGGAAGGGAGAAACAGGGAAGATAGATTGTCTGGGGAAGGGAGGAGATTGTCTGGGGAAGGAGAAACAGGGAAGATAGATTGTCTGGGGAAGGAGGAAGGAGAAACAGGGAAGATAGATTGTCTGGGGAAGGGAGGAAGGGAGAATCAGGGAAGATAGATTGTCTGGGGAAGGGAGGAAGGGAGAAACAGGGAAGATAGATTGTCTGGGGAAGGGAGGAAAGAGAAACAGGGAAAATAGATTGTCTGGGGAAGGGAGAAACAGGGAAGATAGATTGTCTGGGGAAGGGAGGAAGGGAGAAACAGGGAAGATAGATTGTCTGGGGAAGGGTGGAAGGGAGAAACAGGGAAGATAGATTGTCTGGGGAAGGGTGGAAGGGAGAAACAGGGAAGATAGATTGTCTGGGGAAGGGGAAGGAGAAACAGGGAAGATAGATTGTCTGGGGAAGGGAGGAAGGGAGAAACAGGGAAGATAGATTGTCTGGGGAAGGAGGAAGGAGAAACAGGGAAGATAGATTGTCTGGGGAAGGAGGAAGGAGAAACAGGGAAGATAGATTGTCTGGGGAAGGGAGGAAGGGAGAAACAGGGAAGATAGATTGTCTGGGGAAGGGAAGGGAGAAACAGGGAAGATAGATTGTCTGGGGAAGGAGGAAGGGAGAAACAGGGAAGATAGATTGTCTGGGGAAGGGAGGAAGGGAGAAACAGGGAAGATAGATTGTCTGGGGAAGGGAGGAAGGGAGAAACAGGGAAGATAGATTGTCTGGGGAAGGGAGGAAGGGAGAAACAGGGAAGATAGATTGTCTGGGAAGGGAGGAAGGGAGAAACAGGGAAGATAGATTGTCTGGGGAAGGGAGGAAGGGAGAAACAGGGAAGATAGATTGTCTGGGGAAGGGAGGAAGGGAGAAACAGGGAAGATAGATTGTCTGGGGAAGGAGGAAGGGAGAAACAGGGAAGATAGATTGTCTGGGGAAGGGAGGAAGGAGAAACAGGGAAGATAGATTGTCTGGGGAAGGGAGGAAGGAGAAACAGGGAAGATAGATTGTCTGGGGAAGGGAGGAAGGAGAAACAGGGAAGATAGATTGTCTGGGGAAGGGAGGAAGGGAGAAACAGGGAAGATAGATTGTCTGGGGAAGGGAGGAAGGGAGAAACAGGGAAGATAGATTGTCTGGGGAAGGGAGGAAGGAGAAACAGGGAAGATAGATTGTCTGGGGAAGGGAGGAAGGGAGAAACAGGGAAGATAGATTGTCTGGGGAAGGGAGGAAGGAGAAACAGGGAAGATAGATTGTCTGGGGAAGGGAAACAGGGGAAGGGAGAAACAGGGAAGATAGATTGTCTGGGGAAGGGAGGAAGGGAGAAACAGGGAAGATAGATTGTCTGGGGAAGGGAGGAAGGGAGAAACAGGGAAGATAGATTGTCTGGGGAAGGGAGGAAGGGAGAAACAGGGAAATAGATTGTCTGGGGAAGGGAGGAAGGGAGAAACAGGGAAGATAGATTGTCTGGGGAAGGAAGGGAGAAACAGGGAAGATAGATTGTCTGGGGAAGGAGGAAGGAGAAACAGGGGAAGATAGATTGTCTGGGGAAGGAGGAAGGAGAAACAGGGAAATAGATTGTCTGGGGAAGGAGGGAGGGAAGATAGATTGTCTGGGGAAGGGAGGAAGGAGAAACAGGGAAGATAGATTGTCTGGGGAAGGGAGGAAGGAGAAACAGGGAAGATAGATTGTCTGGGGAAGGGAGGAAGGAGAAACAGGGAAGATAGATTGTCTGGGGAAGGGAGGAAGGAGAAACAGGGAAGATAGATTGTCTGGGGAAGGGAGGAAGGAGAAACAGGGAAGATAGATTGTCTGGGGAAGGGAGGAAGGAGAAACAGGGAAGATAGATTGTCTGGGGAAGGGGAAGGAGAAACAGGGAAGATAGATTGTCTGGGGAAGGGAGGAAGGAGAAACAGGGAAGATAGATTGTCTGGGGAAGGGAGGAAGGGAGAAACAGGGAAGATAGATTGTCTGGGGGGGGAGGAAGGAGAAACAGGGAAGATAGATTGTCTGGGGAAGGAGGAAGGGAGAAACAGGGAAGATAGATTGTCTGGGGAAGGGAGGAAGGAGAAACAGGGAAGATAGATTGTCTGGGGAAGGGAGGAAGGAGAAACAGGGAAGATAGATTGTCTGGGGAAGGGAGGAAGGGAGAAACAGGGAAGATAGATTGTCTGGGGAAGGGAGGAAGGGAGAAACAGGGAAGATAGATTGTCTGGGGAAGGGAGGAAGGGAGAAACAGGGAAGATAGATTGTCTGGGGAAGGGAGGAAGGGAGAAACAGGGAAGATAGATTGTCTGGGGAAGGGAGGAAGGAGAAACAGGGAAGATAGATTGTCTGGGGAAGGGAGGAAGGAGAAACAGGGAAGATAGATTGTCTGGGGAAGGGAGGAAGGAGAAACAGGGAAGAAGATTGTCTGGGGATAGATTGGGGGAAGGGAGAAACAGGGAAATAGATTGTCTGGGGAAGGGAGGAAGGGAGAAACAGGGAAGATAGATTGTCTGGGGAAGGGAGAAACAGGGAAGATAGATTGTCTGGGGAAGGGAGGAAGGGAGAAACAGGGAAGATAGATTGTCTGGGGAAGGGAGGAAGGAGAAACAGGGAAGATAGATTGTCTGGGGAAGGGAGGAAGGGAGAAACAGGGAAGATAGATTGTCTGGGGAAGGGAGGAAGGGAGAAACAGGGAAGATAGATTGTCTGGGGAAGGGAAGGGAGAAACAGGGAAGATAGATTGTCTGGGGAAGGGTGGAAGGGAGAATCAGGGAAGATAGATTGTCTGGGGAAGGGAGGAAGGGAGAAACAGGGAAGATAGATTGTCTGGGGAAGGGAGGAAGGGAGAAACAGGGAAATAGATTGTCTGGGGAAGGGAGGAAGGGAGAAACAGGGAAGATAGATTGTCTGGGGAAGGGAGGAAGGGAGAAACAGGGAAGATAGATTGTCTGGGGAAGGGAGAAACAGGGAAGATAGATTGTCTGGGGAAGGGTGGAAGGGAGAAACAGGGAAGATAGATTGTCTGGGGAAGGGAGGAAGGAGAAACAGGGAAGATAGATTGTCTGGGGAAGGGAGGAAGGGAGAAACAGGGAAGATAGATTGTCTGGGGAAGGGGAGAAACAGGGAAATAGATTGTCTGGGGAAGGGAGGAAGGAGAAACAGGGAAGATAGATTGTCTGGGGAAGGGAGGAAGGGAGAAACAGGGAAGATAGATTGTCTGGGGAAGGAGGAAGGGAGAAACAGGGAAGATAGATTGTCTGGGGAAGGGAGGAAGGGAGAAACAGGGAAGATAGATTGTCTGGGGAAGGGAGGAAGGGAGAAACAGGGAAGATAGATTGTCTGGGGAAGGGAGGAAGGGAGAAACAGGGAAGATAGATTGTCTGGGGAAGGGGAAACAGGGAGATAGATTGTCTGGGGAAGGGAGGAAGGAGAAACAGGGAAAATAGATTGTCTGGGGGGGAGGAAGGAGAAACAGGGAAGATAGATTGTCTGGGGAAGGGAGGAAGGAGAAACAGGGAAGATAGATTGTCTGGGGAAGGAGGAAGGGAGAAACAGGGAAGATAGATTGTCTGGGGAAGGGAGGAAGGGAGAAACAGGGAAGATAGATTGTCTGGGGAAGGGAGGAAGGGAGAAACAGGGAAGATAGATTGTCTGGGGAAGGGAGGAAGGAGAAACAGGGAAGATAGATTGTCTGGGGAAGGGAGGAAGGAGAAACAGGGAAGATAGATTGTCTGGGGAAGGGAGGAAGGAGAAACAGGGAAATAGATTGTCTGGGGAAGGGAGGAAGGGAGAAACAGGGAAGATAGATTGTCTGGGGAAGGGAGGAAGGAGAAACAGGGAAGATAGATTGTCTGGGGAAGGAGGAAGGAGAAACAGGGAAGATAGATTGTCTGGGGAAGGAGAAACAGGGAAGATAGATTGTCTGGGGAAGGGAGGAAGGGAGAAACAGGGAAGATAGATTGTCTGGGGAAGGGAGAAACAGGGAAGATAGATTGTCTGGGGAAGGGAGAAACAGGGAAGATAGATTGTCTGGGGAAGGGAGGAAGGGAGAAACAGGGAAGATAGATTGTCTGGGGAAGGGAGAAACAGGGAAGATAGATTGTCTGGGGAAGGGAGGAAGGGAGAAACAGGGAAGATAGATTGTCTGGGGAAGGGAGGAAGGGAGAAACAGGGAAGATAGATTGTCTGGGGAAGGGAGGAAGGGAGAAACAGGGAAGATAGATTGTCTGGGGAAGGGAGGAAGGGAGAAACAGGGAAGATAGATTGTCTGGGGGAGGGAGGAAGGGAGAAACAGGGAAGATAGATTGTCTGGGGAAGGGAGGAAGGGAGAAACAGGGAAGATAGATTGTCTGGGGAGGAAGGAGAAACAGGGAAGATAGATTGTCTGGGGAAGGGTGGAAGGGAGAAACAGGGAAGATAGATTGTCTGGGGAAGGGAGGGGAAGGGAGAAACAGGGGAAGATAGATTGTCTGGGGAAGGGAGGAAGGAGAAACAGGAGATAGATTGTCTGGGGAAGGGAGGAAGGGAGAAACAGGGAAATAGATTGTCTGGGGAAGGGAGGAAGGGAGAAACAGGGAAGATAGATTGTCTGGGGAAGGGAGAAACAGGGAAATAGATTGTCTGGGGAAGGGAGGAAGGGAGAAACAGGGAAGATAGATTGTCTGGGGAAGGGAGAAACAGGGAAGATAGATTGTCTGGGGAAGGAGGAAGGGAGAAACAGGGAAATAGATTGTCTGGGGAAGGGAGGAAGGGAGAAACAGGGAAGATAGATTGTCTGGGGAAGGGAGGAAGGGAGAAACAGGGAAGATAGATTGTCTGGGGAAGGGAGGAAGGGAGAAACAGGGAAGATAGATTGTCTGGGGGGAGGAAGGAGAAACAGGGGAAGATAGATTGTCTGGGGAAAGGAAGGGAGAAACAGGGAAGATAGATTGTCTGGGGAAGGGAGGAAGGAGAAACAGGGAAGATAGATTGTCTGGGGAAGGGAGGGGAAGGGATTGTCTGGGGGAAGGGAACAGAAACAGGGGAAGATAGATTGTCTGGGAAGGAGGAAGGAGAAACAGGGAAGATAGATTGTCTGGGGAAGGGAGGAAGGGAGAAACAGGGAAGATAGATTGTCTGGGGAAGGGAGGAAGGAGAAACAGGGAAGATAGATTGTCTGGGGAAGGGAGGAAGGGAGAAACAGGGAAGATAGATTGTCTGGGGAAGGGAGGAAGGAGAAACAGGGAAGATAGATTGTCTGGGGAAGGAGGAAGGGAGAAACAGGGAAGATAGATTGTCTGGGGAAAGAAGGAGAAACAGGGAAGATAGATTGTCTGGGGAAGGGAGGAAGGGAGAAACAGGGAAGATAGATTGTCTGGGGAAGGGAAGGGAGAAACAGGGAAGATAGATTGTCTGGGGAAGGGAGGAAGGAGAAACAGGGAAGATAGATTGTCTGGGGAAGGGAGGAAGGGAGAAACAGGGAAGATAGATTGTCTGGGGAAGGAGGAAGGAGAAACAGGGAAGATAGATTGTCTGGGGAAGGGAGGAAGGAGAAACAGGGAAGATAGATTGTCTGGGGAAGGGAGGAAGGAGAAACAGGGAAGATAGATTGTCTGGGGAAGGGAGGAAGGGAGAAACAGGGAAAATAGATTGTCTGGGGAAGGGAGGAAGGGAGAAACAGGGAAGATAGATTGTCTGGGGAAGGGAGGAAGGGAGAAACAGGGAAGATAGATTGTCTGGGGAAGGAGGAAGGAGAAACAGGGAAGATAGATTGTCTGGGGAAGGAGGGAACAGGGAAGATAGATTGTCTGGGGAAGGGAGGAAGGGAGAAACAGGGAAAATAGATTGTCTGGGGAAGGGAGGAAGGGAGAAACAGGGAAGATAGATTGTCTGGGGAAGGGTGGAAGGGAGAAACAGGGAAGATAGATTGTCTGGGGAAGGGAGGAAGGAGAAACAGGGAAGATAGATTGTCTGGGGAAGGAGGAAGGGAGAAACAGGGAAGATAGATTGTCTGGGGAAGGGAGGAAGGGAGAAACAGGGAAGATAGATTGTCTGGGGAAGGGAGGAAGGGAGAAACAGGGAAGATAGATTGTCTGGGGAAGGGAGGAAGGGAGAAACAGGGAAGATAGATTGTCTGGGGAAGGGAGGAAGGGAGAAACAGGGAAGATAGATTGTCTGGGGAAGGGAGGAAGGAGAAACAGGGAAGATAGATTGTCTGGGGAAGGGGAGGAAGGGAGAAACAGGGAAGATAGATTGTCTGGGGAAGGAGGAAGGAGAAACAGGGAAGATAGATTGTCTGGGGAAGGAGGAAGGGAGAAACAGGGAAGATAGATTGTCTGGGGAAGGGGGAAGGGAGAAACAGGAAGATAGATTGTCTGGGGAAGGGAGGAAGGAGAAACAGGGAAGATAGATTGTCTGGGGAAGGGAGGAAGGGAGAAACAGGGAAGATAGATTGTCTGGGGAAAGGAAGGAGAAACAGGGAAGATAGATTGTCTGGGGAAGGGAGGAAGGAGAAACAGGGAAGATAGATTGTCTGGGGAAGGGAGGAAGGAGAAACAGGGAAGATAGATTGTCTGGGGAAGGGAGAAACAGGGAAGATAGATTGTCTGGGGAAGGGAGGAAGGGAGAAACAGGGAAGATAGATTGTCTGGGGAAGGGAGGAAGGGAGAAACAGGGAAGATAGATTGTCTGGGGAAGGGAGGAAGGGAGAAACAGGGAAGATAGATTGTCTGGGGAAGGGAGGAAGGAGAAACAGGGAAGATAGATTGTCTGGGGAAGGGGAAGGAGAGGAAAGGGAGAAACAGGGGAAGATAGATTGTCTGGGGAAGGGAGGAAGGGAGAAACAGGGAAGATAGATTGTCTGGGGAAGGGAGGAAGGGAGAAACAGGGAAGATAGATTGTCTGGGGAAGGGAGGAAGGGAGAAACAGGGAAGATAGATTGTCTGGGGAAGGAGGAAGGAGAAACAGGGAAGATAGATTGTCTGGGGAAGGGAGGAAGGGAGAAACAGGGAAGATAGATTGTCTGGGGAAGGGAGGAAGGGAGAAACAGGGAAGATAGATTGTCTGGGGAAGGAGGAAGGAGAAACAGGGAAGATAGATTGTCTGGGGAAGGGAGGAAGGAGAAACAGGGAAGATAGATTGTCTGGGGAAGGGAGGAAGGGAGAAACAGGAAGATAGATTGTCTGGGGAAGGAGGAAGGGAGAAACAGGGAAGATAGATTGTCTGGGGAAGGGAGGAAGGGAGAAACAGGGAAGATAGATTGTCTGGGGAAGGGAGGAAGGAGAAACAGGGAAGATAGATTGTCTGGGGAAGGGAGGAAGGGAGAAACAGGGAAGATAGATTGTCTGGGGAAGGGAGGAAGGGAGAAACAGGGAAGATAGATTGTCTGGGGAAGGGAGGAAGGAGAAACAGGGAAGATAGATTGTCTGGGGAAGGGAGGAAGGAGAAACAGGGAAGATAGATTGTCTGGGGAAGGGAGGAAGGGAGAAACAGGGAAGATAGATTGTCTGGGGAAGGGAGGAAGGGAGAAACAGGGAAGATAGATTGTCTGGGGAAGGGAGGAAGGGAGAAACAGGGAAGATAGATTGTCTGGGGAAGGGAGGAAGGAGAAACAGGGAAGATAGATTGTCTGGGGAAGGGAGGAAGGAGAAACAGGGAAGATAGATTGTCTGGGGAAGGGAGGAAGGAGAAACAGGGAAGATAGATTGTCTGGGGAAGGGAGGAAGGAGAAACAGGGAAGATAGATTGTCTGGGGAAGGGAGGAAGGGAGAAACAGGGAAGATAGATTGTCTGGGGAAGGGAGGAAGGGAGAAACAGGGAAGATAGATTGTCTGGGGAAGGAGGAAGGAGAAACAGGGAAGATAGATTGTCTGGGGAAGGGAAGGAGAAACAGGGAAAATAGATTGTCTGGGGAAGGGAGAAACAGGGAAGATAGATTGTCTGGGGAAGGGAGGAAGGGAGAAACAGGGGAAGATAGATTGTCTGGGGAAGGGAGGAAGGGAGAAACAGGGAAGATAGATTGTCTGGGGAAGGGAGGAAGGGAGAAACAGGGAAGATAGATTGTCTGGGGAAGGGAGGAAGGGAGAAACAGGGAAGATAGATTGTCTGGGGAAGGGAGGAAGGGAGAAACAGGGAAGATAGATTGTCTGGGGAAGGGAGGAAGGGAGAAACAGGGAAGATAGATTGTCTGGGGAAGGGAGAAACAGGGAAGATAGATTGTCTGGGGAAGGGAGGAAGGAGAAACAGGGAAGATAGATTGTCTGGGGAAGGGAGGAAGGGAGAAACAGGGAAGATAGATTGTCTGGGGAAGGGAGGAAGGGAGAAACAGGGAAGATAGATTGTCTGGGGAAGGGAGGAAGGGAGAAACAGGGAAGATAGATTGTCTGGGGGGAAGGAGAAACAGGGAAGATAGATTGTCTGGGGAAGGAGGAAGGGAGAAACAGGGAAGATAGATTGTCTGGGGAAGGGAGGAAGGAGAAACAGGGAAGATAGATTGTCTGGGGAAGGGAGGAAGGAGAAACAGGGAAGATAGATTGTCTGGGGAAGGGAGGAAGGAGAAACAGGGAAGATAGATTGTCTGGGGAAGGAGGAAGGAGAAACAGGGAAGATAGATTGTCTGGGGAAGGGAGGAAGGAGAAACAGGGAAGATAGATTGTCTGGGGAAGGGAGGAAGGGAGAAACAGGGAAGATAGATTGTCTGGGGGGAGGAAGGGAGAAACAGGGAAGATAGATTGTCTGGGGAAGGGAAGGAGAAACAGGGAAGATAGATTGTCTGGGGAAGGGAAACAGGGAAGATAGATTGTCTGGGGAAGGGAGGAAGGGAGAAACAGGGAAGATAGATTGTCTGGGGAAGGGAGGAAGGGAGAAACAGGGAAATAGATTGTCTGGGGAAGGGAGGAAGGGAGAAACAGGGAAGATAGATTGTCTGGGGAAGGGAGAAACAGGGAAGATAGATTGTCTGGGGAAGGGAGGAAGGAGAAACAGGGAAGATAGATTGTCTGGGGAAGGAGGAAGGGAGAAACAGGGAAGATAGATTGTCTGGGGAAGGGAAGGGAGAAACAGGGAAGATAGATTGTCTGGGGAAGGGAGGAAGGGAGAAACAGGGAAGATAGATTGTCTGGGGAAGGAGGAAGGGAGAAACAGGAAGATAGATTGTCTGGGGAAGGGGGAAGGGAGAAACAGGGAAGATAGATTGTCTGGGGGGGAAGGGAGGAAGGGAGAAACAGGGAAGATAGATTGTCTGGGGAAGGGAGAAACAGGGGAAGATAGATTGTCTGGGGAAAGGGGAGAAACAGGGAAGATAGATTGTCTGGGGAAGGGAGGAAGGAGAAACAGGAAGATAGATTGTCTGGGGAAGGGAGGAAGGAGAAACAGGGAAGATAGATTGTCTGGGGAAGGGAGGAAGGAGAAACAGGGAAGATAGATTGTCTGGGGAAGGGGAAGGGAGAAACAGGGAAGATAGATTGTCTGGGGAAGGGAGGAAGGAGAAACAGGGAAATAGATTGTCTGGGGAAGGGAGGAAGGGAGAAACAGGGAAGATAGATTGTCTGGGGAAGGGAGGAAGGGAGAAACAGGGAAGATAGATTGTCTGGGGAAGGGAGGAAGGGAGAAACAGGGAAGATAGATTGTCTGGGGAAGGGAGGAAGGAGAAACAGGGAAGATAGATTGTCTGGGGAAGGAGGGGAGAAACAGGGAAGATAGATTGTCTGGGGAAGGGAGGAAGGGAGAAACAGGGAAGATAGATTGTCTGGGGAAGGGAGGAAGGAGAAACAGGGAAGATAGATTGTCTGGGGAAGGGAGGAAGGAGAAACAGGGAAGATAGATTGTCTGGGGAAGGGAGGAAGGGAGAAACAGGGAAGATAGATTGTCTGGGGAAGGGAGGAAGGGAGAAACAGGGAAGATAGATTGTCTGGGGAAGGGAGGAAGGGAGAAACAGGGAAGATAGATTGTCTGGGGAAGGGAGGAAGGGAGAAACAGGGAAGATAGATTGTCTGGGGAAGGAGGAAGGAGAAACAGGGAAGATAGATTGTCTGGGGAAGGAGGAAGGGAGAAACAGGGAAGATAGATTGTCTGGGGAAGGAGGAAGGAGAAACAGGGAAGATAGATTGTCTGGGGAAGGGAGAAACAGGGGAAGATAGATTGTCTGGGGAAGGAGGAAGGGAGAACAGGGAAGATAGATTGTCTGGGGAAGGGAGGAAGGAGAAACAGGGAAGATAGATTGTCTGGGGAAGGGAGGAAGGGAGAAACAGGGAAGATAGATTGTCTGGGGAAGGAGGAAGGGAGAAACAGGGAAGATAGATTGTCTGGGGAAGGGAGGAAGGAGAAACAGGGAAGATAGATTGTCTGGGGAAGGAGGAAGGAGAAACAGGGAAGATAGATTGTCTGGGGAAGGGAGGAAGGAGAAACAGGGAAGATAGATTGTCTGGGGAAGGGAGGAAGGGAGAAACAGGGAAGATAGATTGTCTGGGGAAGGAGGAAGGAGAAACAGGGAAGATAGATTGTCTGGGGAAGGAGGAAGGGAGAAACAGGGAAGATAGATTGTCTGGGGAAGGGAGGAAGGAGAAACAGGGAAGATAGATTGTCTGGGGAAGGGAGGAAGGGAGAAACAGGGAAAATAGATTGTCTGGGGAAGGGAGGAAGGGAGAAACAGGGAAGATAGATTGTCTGGGGAAGGGAGAAACAGGGAAGATAGATTGTCTGGGGAAGGGAGGAAGGGAGAAACAGGGAAATAGATTGTCTGGGGAAGGGAGAAACAGGGAAGATAGATTGTCTGGGGAAGGGTGGAAGGGAGAAACAGGGAAGATAGATTGTCTGGGGAAGGAGGGAACAGGGAAGATAGATTGTCTGGGGAAGGGAGGAAGGGAGAAACAGGGAAGATAGATTGTCTGGGGAAGGGAGGAAGGGAGAAACAGGGAAGATAGATTGTCTGGGGAAGGGAGGAAGGGAGAAACAGGGAAGATAGATTGTCTGGGGAAGGGAGAAACAGGGAAGATAGATTGTCTGGGGAAGGGAGGAAGGAGAAACAGGGAAATAGATTGTCTGGGGAAGGGAGGAAGGGAGAAACAGGGAAGATAGATTGTCTGGGGAAGGGAGGAAGGGAGAAACAGGGAAGATAGATTGTCTGGGGAAGGGAGGAAGGGAGAAACAGGGAAGATAGATTGTCTGGGGAAGGGAGGAAGGGAGAAACAGGGAAGATAGATTGTCTGGGGAAGGGAGGAAGGGAGAAACAGGGAAGATAGATTGTCTGGGGAAGGGAGGAAGGGAGAAACAGGGAAGATAGATTGTCTGGGGAAGGGAGGAAGGGAGAAACAGGGAAGATAGATTGTCTGGGGAAGGGAGGAAGGGAGAAACAGGGAAGATAGATTGTCTGGGGAAGGGAGGAAGGAGAAACAGGAAGATAGATTGTCTGGGGAAGGGAGGAAGGGAGAAACAGGGAAGATAGATTGTCTGGGGAAGGGAGGAAGGGAGAAACAGGGAAGATAGATTGTCTGGGGAAGGGAGGAAGGGAGAAACAGGGAAGATAGATTGTCTGGGGAAGGGAGGAAGGGAGAAACAGGGAAGATAGATTGTCTGGGGAAGGGAGGAAGGAGAAACAGGGAAGATAGATTGTCTGGGGAAGGGAGGAAGGAGAAACAGGGAAGATAGATTGTCTGGGGAAGGGAGGAAGGAGAAACAGGGAAATAGATTGTCTGGGGAAGGGAGGAAGGGAGAAACAGGGAAGATAGATTGTCTGGGGAAGGAGGAAGGAGAAACAGGGAAGATAGATTGTCTGGGGAAGGGAGGAAGGGAGAAACAGGGAAGATAGATTGTCTGGGGAAGGGAGGAAGGGAGAAACAGGGAAGATAGATTGTCTGGGGAAGGAGGAAGGGAGAAACAGGGGAGATAGATTGTCTGGGAGAAACAGGGAAGATAGATTGTCTGGGGAAGGGAGAAACAGGGGAAGATAGATTGTCTGGGGAAGGGAGGAAGGGAGAAACAGGGAAGATAGATTGTCTGGGGAAGGGAGGAAGGGAGAAACAGGGAAGATAGATTGTCTGGGGAAGGGAGGAAGGGAGAAACAGGGAAGATAGATTGTCTGGGGAAGGGAGGAAGGGAGAAACAGGGAAGATAGATTGTCTGGGGAAGGAGGAAGGGAGAAACAGGGAAGATAGATTGTCTGGGGGAAGGGAGGAAGGAGAAACAGGGAAGATAGATTGTCTGGGGAAGGGAGGAAGGAGAAACAGGGAAGATAGATTGTCTGGGGAAGGGAGGAAGGGAGAAACAGGGAAGATAGATTGTCTGGGGAAGGGAGGAAGGGAGAAACAGGGAAGATAGATTGTCTGGGGAAGGGAGGAAGGGAGAAACAGGGAAGATAGATTGTCTGGGGAAGGGAGGAAGGGAGAAACAGGGGAAGATAGATTGTCTGGGGAAGGGAGGAAGGGAGAAACAGGGAAGATAGATTGTCTGGGGAAGGGAGGAAGGGAGAAACAGGGAAGATAGATTGTCTGGGGAAGGGAGGAAGGGAGAAACAGGGAAGATAGATTGTCTGGGAAGGGAGGAAGGAGAAACAGGGAAGATAGATTGTCTGGGGAAGGGAGGAAGGGAGAAACAGGGAAGATAGATTGTCTGGGGAAGGGAGGAAGGAGAAACAGGGAAGATAGATTGTCTGGGGAAGGGAGGAAGGGAGAAACAGGGAAGATAGATTGTCTGGGGAAGGGGGAAGGAGAAACAGGGAAGATAGATTGTCTGGGGAAGGGAGGAAGGGAGAAACAGGGAAGATAGATTGTCTGGGGAAGGAGGAAGGAGAAACAGGGAAGATAGATTGTCTGGGGAAGGGAGGAATAGATTGTCTGGGGAGAAACAGGGAAGATAGATTGTCTGGGGAAGGGAGGAAGGGAGAAACAGGGAAATAGATTGTCTGGGGAAGGGAGGAAGGGAGAAACAGGGAAGATAGATTGTCTGGGGAAGGGAGGAAGGGAGAAACAGGGAAATAGATTGTCTGGGGAAGGGAGGAAGGGAGAAACAGGGAAGATAGATTGTCTGGGGAAGGAGGAAGGGAGAAACAGGGAAGATAGATTGTCTGGGGAAGGGAGGAAGGAGAAACAGGGAAGATAGATTGTCTGGGGAAGGGAGGAAGGGAGAAACAGGGAAGATAGATTGTCTGGGGAAGGGAGGAAGGGAGAAACAGGGAAGATAGATTGTCTGGGGAAGGGAGAAACAGGGGAAGATAGATTGTCTGGGGAAGGGAGGAAGGGAGAAACAGGGAAGATAGATTGTCTGGGGAAGGGAGGAAGGGAGAAACAGGGAAGATAGATTGTCTGGGGAAGGGAGGAAGGGAGAAACAGGGAAGATAGATTGTCTGGGGAAGGGAGAAACAGGGAAGATAGATTGTCTGGGGAAGGGAGAAGGGAGAAACAGGGAAGATAGATTGTCTGGGGAAGGGAGGAAGGGAGAAACAGGGGAAGATAGATTGTCTGGGGAAGGGAGGAAGGGAGAAACAGGGAAGATAGATTGTCTGGGGAAGGGAGAAACGGGGAAATAGATTGTCTGGGGAAGGGAGAAACAGGGAAGATAGATTGTCTGGGGAAGGGAGGAAGGGAGAAACAGGGAAGATAGATTGTCTGGGGAAGGGAGGAAGGGAGAAACAGGGAAGATAGATTGTCTGGGGAAGGGAGGAAGGGAGAAACAGGGAAAATAGATTGTCTGGGGAAGGGAGGAAGGGAGAAACAGGGAAGATAGATTGTCTGGGGAAGGGAGGAAGGGAGAAACAGGGAAGATAGATTGTCTGGGGAAGGGAGGAAGGGAGAAACAGGGAAGATAGATTGTCTGGGGAAGGGAGGAAGGGAGAAACAGGGAAGATAGATTGTCTGGGGAAGGGAGGAAGGGAGAAACAGGGAAGATAGATTGTCTGGGGAAGGGAGGAAGGGAGAAACAGGGAAGATAGATTGTCTGGGGAAGGAGGAAAAGGGGAGAAACAGGGAAAAGATAGATTGTCTGGGGAAGGGAGGAAGGGAGAAACAGGGAAGATAGATTGTCTGGGGAAGGGAGGAAGGAGAAACAGGGAAGATAGATTGTCTGGGGAAGGAGGAAGGGAGAAACAGGGAAGATAGATTGTCTGGGGAAAAGGGAGGAAGGGAGAAACAGGGAAGATAGATTGTCTGGGGAAGGGAGGAAGGAGAAACAGGGGAAGATAGATTGTCTGGGAAGGGAGGAAGGGAGAAACAGGGAAGATAGATTGTCTGGGGAAGGGAGAAACAGGGAAGATAGATTGTCTGGGGAAGGGAGGAAGGGAGAAACAGGGGAGATAGATTGTCTGGGGAAGGGTGAAACAGGGAAGATAGATTGTCTGGGGAAGGGAGGAAGGAGAAACAGGGAAGATAGATTGTCTGGGGAAGGGAGGAAGGGAGAAACAGGGAAGATAGATTGTCTGGGGAAGGAGGAAGGGAGAAACAGGGAAGATAGATTGTCTGGGGAAGGGAGGAAGGGAGAAACAGGGAAGATAGATTGTCTGGGGAAGGGGGGAAGGGAGAAACAGGGAAGATAGATTGTCTGGGGAAGGGAGGAAGGGAGAAACAGGGAAGATAGATTGTCTGGGGAAGGGAGGAAGGGAGAAACAGGGAAAATAGATTGTCTGGGGAAGGGAGGAAGGGAGAAACAGGGAAGATAGATTGTCTGGGATAGGGAGAAACAGGGAAATAGATTGTCTGGGGAAGGGAGGAAGGGAGAAACAGGGAAATAGATTGTCTGGGGAAGGGAGAAACAGGGAAGATAGATTGTCTGGGGAAGGGAGGAAGGGAGAAACAGGGAAATAGATTGTCTGGGGAAGAGATGGGGAGGAAGGGAGAAACAGGGAAGATAGATTGTCTGGGGAAGGGAGGAAGGAGAAACAGGGAAGATAGATTGTCTGGGGAAGGGAGGAAGGGAGAAACAGGGAAGATAGATTGTCTGGAGGGAAGGGGATTGAGGAAGGGAGAAACAGGGAAGATAGATTGTCTGGGGAAGGGGGAAGGGAGAAACAGGGAAGATAGATTGTCTGGGGAAGGGAGGAAGGGAGAAACAGGGAAGATAGATTGTCTGGGGAAGGGAGGAAGGGAGAAACAGGGAAAATAGATTGTCTGGGGAAGGGAGGAAGGGAGAAACAGGGAAAATAGATTGTCTGGGGAAGGGTGGAAGGGAGAAACAGGGAAGATAGATTGTCTGGGGAAGGGAGGAGAAACAGGGAAGATAGATTGTCTGGGGAAGAGGTTGGAGGAAGGGAGAAACATGGGGAAATAGATTGTCTGGGGAAGGGAGGAAGGGAGAAACAGGGAAGATAGATTGTCTGGGGAAGGGAGGAAGGGAGAAACAGGGAAGATAGATTGTCTGGGGAAGGGAGGAAGGAGAAACAGGGAAGATAGATTGTCTGGGGAAGGGAGGAAAGGAGAAACAGGGAAGATAGATTGTCTGGGGAAGGGAGGAAGGAGGAAGGGAGAAGACAGGGAAGGAGACAGGGAGATAGATTGTCTGGGGAAGGAGGAAGGGAGAAACAGGGAAGATAGATTGTCTGGGGGGAGAGGGAGGAAGGGAGAAACAGGGAAGATAGATTGTCTGGGGAAGGGAGGAAGGGAGAAACAGGGAAGATAGATTGTCTGGGGAAGGGGAGGAAGGAGAAATTGTCAGGGAAGATAGATTGTCTGGGGAAGGGAGGAAGGGAAACAGGGAAGATAGATTGTCTGGGGAAGGGAGGAAGGAGAAACAGGGAAGATAGATTGTCTGGGGAAGGGTCTGAAACAGGGAGATGGGGATTGTCTGGGGAAGGAGGAGAAAGGGAAGATAGATTGTCTGGGGAAGGGAGGAAGGGAGAAACAGGGAAGATAGATTGTCTGGGGAAGGGAGGAAGGGAGAAACAGGGAAGATAGATTGTCTGGGGAAGGATGGGGAGAAACAGGAAAGATAGATTGTCTGGGGAAGGGATGGGGAAGGGAGAAACAGGGAAGATAGATTGTCTGGGGAAGGGAGGAAGGGAGAAACAGGAAGATAGATTGTCTGGGGAAGAGGGAAGGAGAAACAGGGAAGATAGATTGTCTGGGGAAGGGAGGAAGGGAGAAACAGGGAAGATAGATTGTCTGGGGAAGGGAGGAAGGGAGAAACAGGAAGATAGATTGTCTGGGGAAGGAGGAAGGGAGAAACAGGGAAGATAGATTGTCTGTAATAAAGAGGGGAAGGGATGGGGAATTGTCTGTAATAAAGAGAGGAAGGGAGGGAAGATAGATTGTCTGGGGAAGGGAGGAAGGGAGAAACAGGGAAGATAGATTGTCTGGGGAAGGGAGGAAGGGAGAAACAGGGAAAATAGATTGTCTATAGAGATGGGGAAGGGAGGAAGGGAGAAACAGATGGGAAGATAGATTGTCTGGGGAAGGGAGGGGAGAAACAGGGAAATAGATTGTCTGGGGAATGGGGGAGGAAGGAGAAATGGGGAAAATAGATTGTCTGGGGAAGGGAGAAACAGGGAAATAGATTGTCTGGGGAAGGGAGGAAGGGAGAAACAGGGAAGATAGATTGTCTGGGGAAGGGTGGAAGGAGAAATGGGGAAGATAGATTGTCTGGGGAATAAAGAGAAACAGGGAAGATAGATTGTCTGGGGAACAAAGAGAAACAGGGAAGATAGATTGTCTGGGGAAGGATGGGGAAGGAGAAACAGGGAAGATAGATTGTCTGGGGAAGGGTGGAAGGGAGAAACAGGGAAGATAGATTGTCTGGGGAAGGGAGGAAGGGAGAAACAGGGAAGATAGATTGTCTGGGGAAGAGAAACAGGAAGGTCTGGAGGAAGGAGAAACAGGGAAGATAGATTGTCTGGGGAAGAGGAGGAAGGTCTGGGGAGGAAACAGGGAAGATAGATTGTCTGGGGAAGGGAGGAAGGGAGAAACAGGGAAGATAGATTGTCTGGGGAAGGGAGAAGGGAGAAACAGGGAAGATAGATTGTCTGGGGAAGGGAGGAAGGAGAAACAGGAAGATAGATTGTCTGGGGAAGGGAGAAACAGGGAAGATAGATTGTCTGGGGAAGGGAGGAAGGAGAAACAGGGAAGATAGATTGTCTGGGGATGGGGAGAGGAGAAACAGGGAAGATAGATTGTCTGGGGAAGGGAGGAAGGGAGAAACAGGGAAGATAGATTGTCTGGGGAAGGAGGAAGGAGAAACAGGGAAATAGATTGTCTGGGGAAGGGAGAAACAGGGAAGATAGATTGTCTGGGGAAGGGTGGAAGGGAGAAACAGGGAAAATAGATTGTCTGGGGAAGGGAGGAAGGGAGAAACAGGGAAGATAGATTGTCTGGGGAAGGGAGAAACAGGGAAATAGATTGTCTGGGGAAGGGAGAAACAGGGAAGATAGATTGTCTGGGGAAGGGAGGAAGGGAGAAACAGGGAAGATAGATTGTCTGGGGAAGGGTGGAAGGGAGAAACAGGGAAGATAGATTGTCTGGGGAAGGGAGGAAGGGAGAAACAGGGAAGATAGATTGTCTGGGGAAGAGGGGGAAGGTCTGAGAAACAGGGAAGATAGATTGTCTGGGGAAGGGAGGAAGGGAGAAACAGGGAAGATAGATTGTCTGGGGAAGAGGAGGAAGGGAGAAACAGGGAAGATAGATTGTCTGGGGAAGGAGGAAGGAGAAACAGGGAAGATAGATTGTCTGGGGAAGGGAGGAAGGAGAAACAGGGAAGATAGATTGTCTGGGGAAGGAGGAAGGGAGAAACAGGGAAGATAGATTGTCTGGGGAAGGGATGGGGAAGGTCTGTCTGTAATAAAGAGATGAAGAGAGATTGTCTGGGGAAGGGAGGAAGGAGAAACAGGGAAGATAGATTGTCTGGGGAAGAGATGGGGAAGGAGAAAAAGGGAAGATAGATTGTCTGGGGAAGGAGGAAGGGAGAAACAGGGAAATAGATTGTCTGTAATAAAGAGAGGAAGGGAGTAAACAGGGGGGATAGATTGTCTGGGGAAGGATGGGGAAGGAGAAACAGGAAGATAGATTGTCTGGGGAAGGGAGGAAGGAGAAACAGGGAAATAGAGATAGAGGGAAATAGTTGTCTGGGGAAGGGAGGAAGGGTCTGAAACAGGGAAAGATATATTGTCTGGGGAAGGGAGGAAGGGGGAAACAGGGAAGATAGATTGTCTGGGGAAGGGGGAAGGGAGAAACAGGGAAGATAGATTGTCTGGGGAAGGGAGGAAGGGAGAAACAGGGAAGATAGATTGTCTGGGGAAGGGATGGGGAGAAACAGGGAAGATAGATTGTCTGGGGAAGGAGGAAGGGAGAAACATGGGAAGATAGATTGTCTGGGGAAGGGTGGAAGGGAGAAACAGGGAAGATAGATTGTCTGGGGAAGGAGGAAGGGAGAAACAGGGAAGATAGATTGTCTGGGGATGGGGAGGAAGGAGAAACAGGGAAGATAGATTGTCTGGGGAAGGAGGAAGGAGAAACAGGGAAGATAGATTGTCTGGGAAAGGGGGAGAGGTCTGTCTGAAACAGGGAAGATAGATTGTCTGGGGAAGGGAGGAAGGGAGAAACAGGGAAGATAGATTGTCTGGGGAAGGGAGGAAGGGAGAAACAGGGGAAGAGAGAATGTCTGAGGAAGGGAGGAAGGGAGAAACAGGGGAAGAGCGAATGTCTGAGGAAGGGAGGAAGGGAGAAACAGGGAAGAGAGAATGTCTGAGGAAGGTAGAGCGAAAGACAAGAAAATTATAAAGAGTTTGCAATGATCGAGTTCTAGACCTCAGCTGAATCTGGTAATGAACAGTGTGGCAGTTGAACAAGATGGGGAGACTAAATTACTTGGCGTTACCTTAGATTGTAAACTGTCAAGGTCTGGCTGTAATATAGAGATGGGGAGAGGTCTGTCTGTAATAAAGAGATGGGGAGAGGTCTGTCTGTAATATAGAGATGGGGAGAGGTCTGTCTGTAATAAAGAGATGGGGAGTGGTCTGTCTGTAATAAAGAGATGGGGAGAGGTCTGTCAGTAATATAGAGATGGGGAGAGGTCTGTCTGTAATGAAGAGATGGGAGAGATCTGTCAGTAATATAGAGATGGGGAGAGGTCCGTCTGTAATAAAGAGATGGGGAGAGGTCTGTCTGTAATAAAGAGATGGGGAGAGGTCTGTCTGTAATAAAGAGATGGGGAGAGGTCTGTCTGTAATAAAGAGATGGGGAGAGGTCTGTCTGTAATAAAGAGATGGGGAGAGGTCTGTCTGTAATATAGAGATGCTCTGCTTTTTTGACACAACACTCCTCAAAGCAGGTTCTGCAGCCTCTAGTTTTGTCTAATCTTGATTATTGTCCAGTCATGTGGTCCAGCGCTACAATGAAAAACCTAGTTAAGCTGCAGCTGGCCCAGAACAGAGCGGCACGTCTTGCTCTTCATTGTAATCAGAGGGCTGATATAAATACTATGCTGCCGGTCTCTCTGAGAGTTGAGGAGAGACTGAGTGCATCACTTCTAATTTTAATAAGAAACATTAATGTGTTGAAAATTCCAAATTGTTTGCATAGTCAACTTACACACAGCTATGACACACACACTTATCCCAGCAGACATGCCACCAGGGGTCTTTTCACAGTCCCCAGGTTCAAGGAAACAGTATTATACAGAACCATAAATGCATGAAACTCCCATCTTATCTTGCTCAAATGAACAGAAAACCTGGTTTAAAAAAACTAATAAATAAACACCTTACGGCACAACGCTTCTCCTCTGCTATAAATTACAGTACTCTCTCTCCACATCACAGTGTCGTAAATTACAGTACTCTCTCTCCACCTCACAGTGTCGTAAATTACAGTACTCTCTCTCTCCACATCACAGTGTCGTAAATTACAGTACTCTCTCTCTCCACATCACAGTGTCGTAAATTACAGTACTCTCTCTCCACATCACAGTGTCGTAAATTACAGTACACTCTCTTCACATCAGTGTCGTAAATTACAGTACTCTCTCTCTCCACATCACAGTGTTGTAAATTACAGTACTCTCTCTCCACCTCACAGTGTCGTAAATTACAGTACTCTCTCTCCACCTCACAGTGTCGTAAATTACAGTACTCTCTCTCTCCACATCACAGTGTCGTAAATTACAGTACTCTCTCTCTCTCCACATCAGTGTCGTAAATTACAGTACTCTCTCTCTCCACATCACAGTGTCGTAAATTACAGTACTCTCTCTCTCTCCACATCACAGTGTCGTAAATTACAGTACTCTCTCTCTCCACATCACAGTGTCGTAAATTACAGTACTCTCTCTCTCTCCACATCAGTGTCGTAAATTACAGTACTCTCTCTCTCTCTCCACATCACAGTGTCGTAAATTACAGTACTCTCTCTCTCTCCACATCACAGTGTCGTAAATTACAGTACTCTCTCTCTCTCCACATCAGTGTCGTAAATTACAGTACTCTCTCTCTCTCCACATCACAGTGTCGTAAATTACAGTACTCTCTCTCTCCACATCACAGTGTCGTAAATTACAGTACTCTCTCTCTCCACATCACAGTGTCGTAAATTACAGTACTCTCTCTCCACATCACAGTCTCGTAAATTACAGTACTTTCTCTCTCCACATAACAGTGCCATAAATTACAGTACAGTTTTATAGGCAACTAGGGACTCACCAAGTGGTGGAGAAAGTATCCAATTGTCATACTTGAGTCAAAGTAAAGATACCTTAACAGAAAGTTACTCAAGTAAAAGTGAAAGTCACCCAGTAAAATACTACTTGAGTAAAAGTCTAAAAGTATTTGGTTATAAATATACTTAAGTATCAAAAGTCAAAGCATAAATCATTTCAAATTCCTTATATTAAGCAAACCAAACGGCACCATTTTCTTGTTTTAATTTATTTATGGCTAGCCAGGGGCCCACTCCAACACTCAGACACCATTTACAAATGAAGCATGTGTTTAGTGAGTCCGACAGATCAGAGGCAGTAGGGTTGACCAGGGACGTTCTCTTGATAAGTGTGGGAATTTGACCATTTTCCTGTCCTGCTAAACATTCAAAGTGAAATTAGTACTTTTGGTTGTCAGGGAAAATGTATGGAGAAATAAGTACATTATTTTCATTAGGAATGTGATAATGTATGGAGAAATAAGTACATTATTTTCATTAGGAATGTGATAATGTATAGAGAAATAAGTACATTATTTTCATTAGGAATGTGATAATGTATGGAGAAATAAGTACATTATTTTCATTAGGAATGTGATAATGTAAAATTAGAAAGTTGTCCAAAATTAAAATGGTACAGATACCTAAAAAAAAATACTTCAGTAGTACTTTGATGTATTTTTACTTAATTACACCACTAGATTTACTCCATACCAAGCTTGACAAATGGGAATTGCTTCATTCCAATTCCAACATTTATATAAATTAATGTCATTACATTCAAATTTGTTAATTTCAGTTAATCCCTCTCCAGAATTGAATAAACAGTTTAAAAGATGGCCCAAGCCCTGAATGAGCTCTTGGTAACCTAGTCCCAGATCTGTTACCAATGCCAAAGCAAACTCCATTGCTGTAGGCATAACAATGATTGACAAGGAGTTGGCATGACAACACAAAAACAGACTGGCACTCAGGATACTTGAATGTGTATCAGAGGCTTGAGTCATGTGACCAAGGTTTTGGACCTTGAGTTGGTTTGAATCAGATTGATAGAGCACTATTCAGCTGTACTCTAATGTTATGTCTCCATCTAGTGGTGATTTGAGGTAGGGCAATCTGTTAGTGAATGTTGCCCTGGAGACATCTACTGGTGAATTTGAGGAAGTGCAGCTATACTGTAGAAATACCAATTTGGTTTCAAATCCAGTTTATTTGTCACGTGCGCTGAATACAACAGGCGTAGACCTTACAGTGAAATGCTTACTTACAGGCTCTAACCAATAGTGCAAAAAATTTATTAGCTGAACAATAGGTAGGTAAAGAAATAAAATAACAGTAAAAAGACAGGCAATATACAGTAGAGGGGCTATATAGATTAGAGAGGCTATATACAGTAGAGAGGCTATATACAGTAGAGAGGCTATATACAGTAGAGAGGCTATATACAGTAGAGAGGCTATATACAGTAGAGGGGCTATATACAGTAGAGAGGTTATATACAGTAGAGGGGCTATATACAGTAGAGAGGCTATAAAAGTAGTGAGGCTATATACAGTAGAGAGACTATATACAGTAGAGAGGCTATATACAGTAGAGGGGCTATATACAGTAGAGAGCCTATATACAGTAGAGAGGCTATAAAAGTAGTGAGGCTATATACAGTAGCGAGGTTATATACAGTAGAGAGGCTATATAAAGTAGAGAGGCTATAAAAGTAGTGAGGCTATATACAGTAGAGGCTATATACATTAGAGAGGCTATATACAGTAGAGAGGTTATATACAGTAGAGGGGCTATATACAGTAGAGAGGCTATATAAAGTAGAGAGGCTATACAGTAGAGAGGATATATACAGTAGAGGTTATATACAGTAGAGAGGCTACATACAGTAGAGAGGCTATATACAGTAGAGAGGCTATATACAGTAGAGGCTATAAAGATTAGAGAGGCTATATACAGTAGAGAGGCTATAAAGATTAGAGAGGCTATATACAGTAGAGAGGCTATATACAGTAGAGGCTATAAAGATTAGAGAGGCTATATACAGTAGAGAGGCTATAAAGATTAGAGAGGCTATATACAGTAGAGAGGTTATAAAGATTAGAGAGGTTATATACAGTAGAGAGGCTATATACAGTAGAGAGGCTATATACAGTAGAGAGGCTGTATACAGTAGAGAGGCTATATACAGTAGAGGGGCTATATACAGTAGAGGGGCTATAAAGATTAGAGAGGCTATATACAGTAGAGAGGTTATAAAGATTAGAGAGGCTATATACAGTAGAGAGGCTATATACAGTAGAGAGGCTATATACAGTAGAGAGGCTGTATACAGTAGAGAGGTTATATACAGTAGAGGGGCTATATACAGTAGAGGGGCTATATACAGTAGAGGGGCTATATACAGTAGAGAGGCTATATACAGTAGAGAGGCTATATACAGAGAGGCTATATACAGTAGAGGGCTATATACAGTAGAGAGGCTATATACAGTAGAGAGGCTATATACAGTAGAGAGGTTATATACAGTAGAGGGGCTATATACAGTAGAGAGGCTATATACAGTAGAGGGGCTATATACAGTAGAGGGGCTATATACAGTAGTGAGGCTATATACAGTAGAGAGGCTATATACAGTAGAGGGGCTATATACAGTAGAGAGGCTATATACAGTAGAGAGGCTATATACAGTAGAGAGGCTATATACAGTAGAGGGGCAGTAGAGGGGCTATATACAGTAGAGGGGCTATATACAGTAGAGGGCTATATACAGTACAGAGAGGCTATATACAGTAGAGAGGTTATATACAGTAGAGAGGTTATATACAGTAGAGAGGCTATACAGTAGAGAGGGGCTATATACAGTAGAGGGGCTATATACAGTAGAGGGGCTATATACAGTAGAGGGGCTATATACAGTAGAGAGGCTATATACAGTAGAGAGGCTATATACAGTAGAGAGGCTATATACAGTAGAGAGGTTATATACAGTAGAGAGACTATATACAGTAGAGAGGCTATATACAGTAGAGAGGCTATATACAGTAGAGAGGCTATATACAGTAGAGGCTATATACAGTAGCGAGGATATATACAGTAGAGAGGCTATATACAGTAGAGGCTATATACAGTAGCGAGGCTATATACAGTAGAGGGGCTATATACAGTAGAGAGGCTATATACAGTAGAGAGGATATATACAGTAGAGAGGCTATATACAGTAGAGGCTATATACAGTAGATATATACAGGGGCTATATACAGAGAGGCTATATACAGTAGAGGGGCTATATACAGTAGAGGGCTATATACAGTAGAGAGGCTATATACAGACAGGGGCTATATACAGTAGAGGAGGTAGTATATACATAGAGTATGTATATTACAGTAGAGACTCTACAGTAGAGAGGATATATACAGTAGAGAGGCTATATACAGTAGAGAGGCTACATACAGACACCGGTTAGTTAGGCTAATTGAGGTAGTATGTACATGTATGTATAGTTAAAGTGACTCTGCGTATATGATGAACAGAGAGTAGCAGCAGTGGCTGGGGTCTTCCTCTGACACCGCCTGGTATAGAGGTCATGGACGGCAGGCAGCTCGGCCCCAGTGATGTACTGGGCCGTACGTACTACCCTCTATAGGGCCTTCCTCTGACACCGCCTGGTATAGAGGTCATGGACGGCAGGCAGCTCGGCCCCAGTGATGTACTGGGCCGTACGTACTACCCTCTATAGGGCCTTCCTCTGACACCGCCTGGTATAGAGGTCATGGACGGCAGGCAGCTCGGCCCCAGTGATGTACTGGGCCGTACGTACTACCCTCTATAGGGCCTTCCTCTGACACCGCCTGGTATAGAGGTCATGGACGGCAGGCAGCTCGGCCCCAGTGATGTACTGGGCCGTACGTACTACCCTCTATAGGGCCTTCCTCTGACACCGCCTGGTATAGAGGTCATGGACGGCAGGCAGCTCGGCCCCAGTGATGTACTGGGCCGTACGTACTACCCTCTATAGGGCCTTCCTCTGACACCGCCTGGTATAGAGGTCATGGACGGCAGGCAGCTCGGCCCCAGTGATGTACTGGGCCGTACGTACTACCCTCTATAGGGCCTTCCTCTGACACCGCCTGGTATAGAGGTCATGGACGGCAGGCAGCTCGGCCCCAGTGATGTACTGGGCCGTACGTACTACCCTCTATAGGGCCTTCCTCTGACACCGCCTGGTATAGAGGTCATGGACGGCAGGCAGCTCGGCCCCAGTGATGTACTGGGCCGTACGTACTACCCTCTATAGGGCCTTCCTCTGACACCGCCTGGTATAGAGGTCATGGACGGCAGGCAGCTCGGCCCCAGTGATGTACTGGGCCGTACGTACTACCCTCTGTAGTGCCTTGCGGTCGGATGCTGAGCAGTTGAAATAACAGGCAGTGATGCAACTAGTCAGGATGCTCTCGATGGTGCAGCTGTAGAACCTTTAGAGGATCTGAGGACCCATGCCAAATATTTTCATTTTCCTGATGGGGAACTCTCTCTCTCTCACACACACCTCTCTCTCTCACACACACACACCTCTCTCTCGCTCTCTCTCTCTCACACACACACCTCTCTCTCTGCCTCTCTCTCACACACACCTCTCTCTCTCTCACACACACACACACCTCTCTCTCGCTCTCTCTCTCTCACACACACACACCTCTCTCTCTCTCACACACACACCCTCTCTCTCTCTCACACACCTCTCTCTCACACACACACCTCTCTCTCACACACACACCTCTCTCTCTCCCTCTCTCTCACACACACACCTCTCTCTCTCTGTCTCTCTCTCACACACACACCTCTCTCTCTCTCACACACCTCTCTCTCCTCTCTCTCCCACACACCTCTCTCTCTCACACCCCCCTCTCTCTCTCTCTCCCTCTCTCACACACACCCTCTATCACACACACCTCTCTCTCACACACACCTCTCTCTCACACACACACCTCGCTCTCTCACACACACACACTCTCTCTCACACACACACCTCTCTCTCCCTCTCTCTCACACACACCTCTCTCTCACACACACACCTCTCTCTCTCACACACATCTCTCTCTCTCCCTCTCTCTCACACACACCTATCTCTCTCTCTCACACACACCTCTCTCTCTCACACACACATCTCTCTATCACACACACACCTCTCTCTCTCACACACACACCTCTCTCTCACACACACACACCTCTCTCTCTCCCTCTCTCTCACACACACCTCTCTCTCCCTCTCTCTCACACACACCTCTCTCTCTCACACACCTCTCTCTCTCACACACCTCTCTCTCTCCCTCTCTCTCACACACACCTCTCTCTCTCTCTCACACACACCTCTCTCTCTCTCTCTCTCACACCCCCTCTCTCTCTCTCACACACACTCTCTCTCACACACACCTCTCTCTCACACACACACCTCGCTCTCTCACACACACACCCTCTCTCTCACACACACACTCTCTCTCTCTCACACACACACCTCTCTCTCTCACACACCTCTCTCTCTCACACACATCTCTCTCACACACCTCTTTCTCTCACACATCTCTCTCTCTCTCTCTCTCTCTCTCTCTCACACACACACACACCTCTCTCTCACACACACACTCTCTCTCTCACACACACCTCTCTCTCTCTCTCTCTCACACACACACCTCTCTCTCTCTCACACACACCTCTCTCTCTCACACACCTCTCTCTCACACACCTCTCTCTCTCTCTCTCTCACCCCCCGCCCTCTCTCTCTCTCACACACACCTCTCTCTCTCCCTCTCTCTCACACACACACCTCTCTCTCTCACACACACATCTCTCTCTCACACACACACCTCACTCTCTCACACACCTCGCTCTCTCACACACACACCTCGCTCTTTCACACCTCTCTCTCTCACACACACACCTCTCTCTCACACACACACCTCTCTCTCTCACACACACCTCTCTCTCACACACACATCTCTCTCTCACACACACATCTCTCTCTCTCACACACATCTCTCTCTCTCACACACACCTCTCGTCATTGTAAATAATAATTTTTTCTTAAATTACTTTTGTAGTTAAATAAAAAATATATATAAATCCATTTTAAAAAACACTTCTCTCTCACACACAAATGAAATAATGAGGAAACAGTAATAATGAACACGTAGGAAACTCTTCATCTCATAAAATATTTAATCATTATTTCTTATTAAATTGTTATAAATAAATGGTCGTTATAGGAATAAAAAAACATCTTAAATAAAAGAACCATCATCGTCATAGAAACAGTATAAATGACAGTGGCAATAGGTTTAGTTCAGTGGTTTGTATTGCAGTGTTTTCCCTACCATTGTAGCCTGAAGGCGGGGCCTTTCATTTTGGTTAAAGAGACCTTAAATGTTGATTCAGTGGCCTTTTTTTCCACCTTCTTCCTGGGAAATAGTCAAGGGGAAAACTAGTAGTATTTCAAGGTTAGATTTCATTTCTTTTTTTTTGTAACAAAAAATATATATTTGACCAGAGAGAGAATGTGGGATCTTTTTTTCTGAAGTGCAAATTGTTAGAGCTGGGCCTAAAACAAATGTTTTGGTACCAGACATAGACCTGTCGTAGACCTGCCATAGACCTGCCATAGACCTGTCATAGACCTGCCATAGACCTGTCATAGACCTGCCATAGACCTGTTATAGACCTGTTATAGACCTGCCATTGACCTGTTATAGACCTGTTATAGACCTGCCATAGACCTGCCATAGACCTGTCATAGACCTGTCATAGACCTGTCATAGACCTGCCATAGACCTGTTATAGACCTGTTATAGACCTGCCATAGACCTGTTATAGACCTGTTATAGACCTGTTATAGACCTGTTATAGACCTGCCATTGACCTGTTATAGACCTGTTATAGACCTGTCATAGACCTGTTATAGACCTGTTATAGACCTGCCATAGACCTGTTATAGACCTGTTATAGACCTGTTATAGACCTGTCATGGACCTGTCATAGACCTGCCATAGACCTGTCATAGACCTGTCATGGACCTGTCATAGACCTGCCATAGACCTGTCATAGACCTGTCATAGACCTGTCATATAGCTGCCATAGACCTGTCATAGACCTGACATAGACCTGACATAGACCTGACATAGACCTGACATAGACCTGTCATAGACCTGACATAGACCTGACATAGACCTGACATAGACCTGACATAGACCTGACATAGACCTGCCATAGACCTGGCATAGACCTGTCATAGACCTGCCATGCCATAGACCTGACATAGACCTGTCATAGACCTGCCATGCCATAGACCTGGCATAGACCTGTCATAGACCTGCCATGCCATAGACCTGACATAGACCTGTCATAGACCTGCCATGCCATAGACCTGACATAGACCTGCCATAGACCTGCTATATACCTGTCATAGACCTGTCATAGACCTGTCATAGACCTGCCGTAAGAATGTCATAAAGCTACCTAAGTTGTTGAAATATATTTATAATTCAAATATCCATTAAAATGTCCAAGTAAAGCGTTACAAATAGGCTCAACTGCGATAAATACATTTGGCTCTCTTTTCTGTCCCCTACTTTTTAATGGACATTTGAATTATAAATACATTTGGCTCTCTTTTCTGTCCCCTACTTTCTAATGGACATTTGAATTATAAATACATTTGGCTCTCTTTTCTGTCCCCTACTTTTTAATGGACATTTGAATTATAAATACATTTCTAAGTGACCGCAAACTGTTGAAAGGTATATTGAGATCTGGGTCTAACCAGTTGTGGTTATTAAAGTGTGACTACTGAACAGGACCCTACTGAAGTGCTTTGTATTATCTAAAAGTCTCAAACTGGCCTGTGTTCAAGGCTGTTCTGTTGTTGTGGTTTCTCTTCTGCAGCGCAGAGACTTTGGTTTGTCTAGACGTCTGCGACACTCCTCTGTTATCACCGCTCTGAGAGAGGGAGGTCGAGAAAGAGAGAGATAGAGAGACAGAGAGAGGGAGAGAGAGAGAGAGAAAGAGAGAGAGAGAGAAAGAAAGAAAGAGAGAGAGACAGAGACAGAGAGAGACACAGAGAGAGAGATAGAGAGAGAGAGAGAGAGAGAGAGAGAGAGAGAGAGAGAGAGAGAGAGAGAAAGAGAGAGAGAAAGAAAGAAAGAAAGAGAGAGAGAGAGAGACAGAGACAGAGAGAGACACAGAGAGAGAGAGAGAGAGAAAGAGAGAGAGAGAAAGAAAGAAAGAGAGAGAGAGAGACAGAGACAGAGAGAGAGAGAAAGAAAGAGAGAGAGAGAGAGAGAGACAGAGACAGAGAGAGACACAGAGAGAGAGAGAGAGAGAGAGAGACAGAGACAGAGAGAGACACAGAGAGAGAGATACCACTTTAAACTATTACCTCAGAATAAGTACTTCTCCAGTTCAGCTTCTACTTTTGTCTCCAAGAAGAAGAAGAAGAAGAAGAAGTTATATGGACGGAGATTACAGATGTATAATAGCAGTGTGTTTGACTGATAAACCCTCACACACACAAACTTACTGTCAGTTTTTTTCTTGAATGGCATCAGTGCTGCTTTAGCCTGAAAGACAGACATATGTTTTGGGATGAGTTGGCCCGCAGAGTGGAAGAAAAACAGGGGGAGGTCCTTCCAGACTGTTGGAAAAGCATTCCAGGTGAAGCTGGTTGAGAGAATACCAAAAGTGTGCAAAGCTGTCCTCAAGGCATTCATATTAACAGTGAATGATAAAGATATGTACCTTTTGTATAGCTGCCCAGTCTTCCAGGATATCAATGTCTCTCAACATGTAGACGATGAACGGGCCTGAGAGAGAGAGAGAGAGAGAGAGAGAGAGACAGAGACAGAGAGAGAGAGAGAGAGAGTTTTTGAGTTTTAAATACTCTTTATTGGGTCTGGGGGCCCACCACACAATAAATACTCATACAAAACCACAGTTACACATCAATTAAAAACACAACTCCAATTCCTCCTCCACAGTAACTAAACACAACAGCCTCTGAATACCCCATATACTCGAAAACAGATCGATATTGTTGACAAGTTTATAATAGGCAAACTCAACCCTTAGTCTTGCTGCCAACATTCCCTCCAGCATTCCCACCGCATCCACAGCCCCCTGTCCCCGAATGCTGTTCTTTCGAGTCTTCCATATCGCTAATTTTGCTGCCCCTAACACAAAATTAAGCAACACAACTACACCCTTTTGACTGAACCTGTACTTTGGCCCAAAAATATACAGTTGGGAAGAGAAAACCTCTCCCAAAGTTGAGAACCAATCAGTGATCAGTTCAATCATCCCAACCAACCTGGGACACAGTAAAAACAGATGTGCCAGAGATTCAGACTCAGCACAGAATGGACACCCCTCTCCAACAGTAGGGTCCAGGTGTACCAGATGCAGAATGGACACCCCTCCCCAACAGTAGGATCCAGGTGTACCAGACACAGAATGGACACCCCTCCCCAACAGTAGGATCCAGGTGTAGGAGATGCAGAATGGACACCCCTCCCCAACAGGAGGATCCAGGTGTAGGAGATGCAGAATGGACACCCCTCCCCAACAGTAGGGTCCAGGTGTACCAGACACAGAATGGACACCCCTCCCCAACAGTAGGATCCAGATATACCAGATGCAGAATGGACACCCCTCTCCAACAGTAGGGTCCAGGTATACCAGATGCAGAATGGACACCCCTCCCCAACAGTAGGGTCCAGGTGTACCAGATGCAGAATGGACACCCCTCCCCAACAGTAGGATCCAGGTGTACCAGATGCAGAATGGACACCCCTCCCCAACAGTAGGATCCAGGTGTACCAGATGCAGAATGGACACCCCTCCCCAACAGTAGGATCCAGGTGTACCAGATGCAGAATGGACACCCCTCCCCAACAGTAGGATCCAGGTGTACCAGATGCAGAATGGACACCCTTCCCCAACAGTAGGGTCCAGGTGTACCAGATGCAGAATGGACACCCCTCCCCAACAGTAGGGTCCAGGTGTACCAGACACAGAATGGACACCCCTCCCCAACAGTAGGGTCCAGGTGTACCAGATGCAGAATGGACACCCCTCCCCAACAGTAGGATCCAGGTGTACCAGATGCAGAATGGACACCCCTCCCCAACAGTAGGGTCCAGGTGTACCAGATGCATATTGGACACCCCTCCCCAACAGTAGGGTCCAGGTGTACCAGACACAGAATGGACACCCCTCCCCAACAGTAGGATCCAGGTGTAGGAGATGCAGAATGGACACCCCTCCCCAACAGTAGGGTCCAGGTGTACCAGACACAGAATGGACACCCCTCCCCAACAGTAGGATCCAGATATACCAGATGCAGAATGGACACCCTCTCCAACAGTAGGGTCCAGGTATACCAGATGCAGAATGGACACCCCTCCCCAACAGTAGGGTCCAGGTGTACCAGATGCAGAATGGACACCCCTCCCCAACAGTAGGGTCCAGGTGTACCAGATGCAGAATGGACACCCCTCCCCAACAGTAGGATCCAGGTGTACCAGATGCAGAATGGACACCCCTCCCCAACAGTAGGGTCCAGGTGTACCAGATGCATATTGGACACCCCTCCCCAACAGTAGGGTCCAGGTGTACCAGACACAGAATGGACACCCCTCCCCAACAGTAGGATCCAGGTGTAGGAGATGCAGAATGGACACCCCTCCCCAACAGGAGGATCCAGGTGTAGGAGATGCAGAATGGACACCCCTCCCCAACAGTAGGGTCCAGGTGTACCAGACACAGAATGGACACCCCTCCCCAACAGTAGGATCCAGATATACCAGATGCAGAATGGACACCCCTCTCCAACAGTAGGGTCCAGGTATACCAGATGCAGAATGGACACCCCTCCCCAACAGTAGGGTCCAGGTGTACCAGATGCAGAATGGACACCCCTCCCCAACAGTAGGATCCAGGTGTACCAGATGCAGAATGGACACCCCTCCCCAACAGTAGGATCCAGGTGTACCAGATGCAGAATGGACACCCCTCCCCAACAGTAGGATCCAGGTGTACCAGATGCAGAATGGACACCCTCCCCAACAGTAGGATCCAGGTGTACCAGATGCAGAATGGACACCCTTCCCCAACAGTAGGGTCCAGGTGTACCAGATGCAGAATGGACACCCCTCCCCAACAGTAGGGTCCAGGTGTACCAGACACAGAATGGACACCCCTCCCCAACAGTAGGGTCCAGGTGTACCAGATGCAGAATGGACACCCCTCCCCAACAGTAGGATCCAGGTGTACCAGATGCAGAATGGACACCCCTCCCCAACAGTAGGGTCCAGGTGTACCAGATGCATATTGGACACCCCTCCCCAACAGTAGGGTCCAGGTGTACCAGATGCAGAATGGACACCCCTCCCCAACAGTAGGATCCAGGTGTACCAGACACAGAATGGACACCCCTCCCCAACAGTAGGGTCCAGGTGTACCAGATGCAGAATGGACACGCCTCTCCAACAGTAGGATCCAGGTGTACCAGACACAGAATGGACACCCCTCCCCAACAGTAGGGTCCAGGTGTACCAGATGCAGAATGGACACCCCTCTCCAACAGTAGGATCCAGGTGTACCAGATGCAGAATGGACACCCCTCCCCAACAGGAGGATCCAGGTGTACCAGATGCAGAATGGACACCCCTCCCCAACAGTAGGGTCCAGGTGTACCAGATGCAGAATGGACACCCCTCGCCAACAGTAGGGTCCAGGTGTACCAGATGCAGAATGGACACCCTTCCCCAACAGTAGGGTCCAGGTGTACCAGATGCAGAATGGACACCCCTCCCCAACAGTAGGATCCAGGTGTACCAGATGCAGAATGGACACCCCTCCCCAACAGTAGGGTCCAGGTATACCAGATGCAGAATGGACACCCCTCCCCAACAGTAGGATCCAGGTATACCAGACACAGAATGGACACCCCTCCCCAACAGTAGGGTCCAGGTGCACCAGACACAGAATGGACACCCCTCCCCAACAGTAGGATCCAGGTGTACCAGATGCAGAATGGACACCCCTCCCCAACAGTAGGATCCAGGTGTACCAGACACAGAATGGACACCCCTCCCCAACAGTAGGATCCAGGTGTACCAGATGCAGAATGGACACCCCTCTCCAACAGTAGGATCCAGGTGTACCAGACACAGAATGGACACCCCTCCCCAACAGTAGGATCCAGGTGTACCAGACACAGAATGGACACCCCTCTCCAACAGTAGGATCCAGGTGTACCAGACACAGAATGGACACCTCTCCCCAACAGTAGGATCCAGGTGTACCAGATGCAGAATGGACACCCCTCCCCAACAGGAGGATCCAGGTGTACCAGATGCAGAATGTACACCCCTCCCCAACAGTAGGATCCAGGTGTACCAGACACAGAATGGACACCTCTCCCCAACAGTAGGATCCAGGTGTACCAGATGCAGAATGGACACCCCTCCCCAACAGGAGGATCCAGGTGTACCAGATGCAGAATGGACACCCCTCCCCAACAGGAGGATCCAGGTGTACCAGATGCAGAATGGACACCCCTCCCCAACAGTAGGATCCAGGTGTACCAGATGCATGTTGGTGGCTATAGTTCCATGTATGATCCTCCATTGGAGGTCAGCTGTCCTCTTATCAATAGGCAGTTTATATAATGATCGCCAACAGCCTTTTGGAGAGGCACCTGGACCAAGCACATCCGCCCACCTCGGCGATTTTACCCCTTCCAGGGAAGAGGCATGGGACACCTTTACACATATTCTGTACATGGCCTTCTTTCCCACCTCCTTGAACTCCCCCAGCTCCGGGGTATCGAAGGAAAGCAGCGTCCCCACGTCCTCTTCAAATGCCCCCATCGCAGCACTAACAATCAGTGCAGGGAACACATAATCCAGACCCTCCTTCCACCGATCAGAATTGGAAGTGTCAGTCACATACTGCAGATGAAGCACTGGCAACGAGTCGCAGACCTCAGCGCCGACCTTCCTCAGTAGGCGAGATGATCGGATCCCCGCTCTTTCTCCCAGCTCCTCCAACGATCTGCTCCTGCTCCGCATCAGATGACCCAGCTTGGTACACCCCACGCCTAACAGGCTAACAGGCATGAACGTAGGCTAGCTGAACCCAGAACACGGGACTGGATGGCAGTGTTGTGAAAAAATGGCTCTTCAAAAAGCCACATCCCTGGTGGCGCGCAGGCCTTACGGGACTTGACAAAGACTCTCCAAGCCTGCATAACAGACTCATAAAATGGAGTCAGGCCAGTCAAATCACCCCCTCCAGCTTTAAGAGAAAAAGATGCCTGTCTAAGCGCAAACAACCCGCTCTCCTCATCAATATGTAGGCTGTTTCAACCCAGCTAGAACAGTCTCTGTACAACAATCTCTGGGCTGCTTGGAGCCGGAAAGCCGTGATCCTAGATGAAATGTCCACCAGGCCTTGCCCACCCTCGTGCAATGGCAGGTACAGGGCTGCAGCTTTAATCCAGTGTTGTCCGGACCAGAAGAAATTGACAAGGGTTCTCTGAAGCTCTTGTATCAGACCCTTTGGTGGCTGTAAAATCATTAGCCACAGGGTAGAAGCAGCAAGATTATTAGCTACCAGGACCCGTCCCCTATAAGACAGCTGGGGCAGCACCCATTTCCATCTTGACAGTCTGGCACACACTTTCTCCACTACACCCTCCCAGTTCTTTTTTTAAAGTCATCGGAGCCTAGAAAAACCCCCAAAGTCTTCATTTCATCTCTGCCCCACTGAATCCCCCTGGTAACCGTGGAGCAGACCCTATCTGAATCCCCCTGGTAACCATGGAGTGCACCCTATCTGAAGCCCCCTGGTAACCGTGGAGTGGACCCCATCTGAAGCCCCCCTGGTAACCGTGGAGTGGACCCTATCTGAAGCCCCCCTGGTAACCGTGGAGCGGACCCTATCTGAAGCCCCCTGGTAACCGTGGAGTGGACCCCGTCTGAAGCCCCCCTGGTAACCGTGGAGTGGACCCCATCTGAAGCCCCCCCTGGTAACCGTGGAGTGGACCCCATCTGAAGCCCCCTGGTAACCGTGGAGTGGACCCCATCTGAAGCCCCCTGGTAACCGTGGAGCGGACCCCATCTGAAGCCCCCTGGTAACCGTGGAGTGGACCCCATCTGAAGCCCCCCTGGTAACCGTGGAGCAGACCCAGTCTGAAGCTGACCTGCCCACAGCGCTTCACTCTTTCCCCAATTGACTCTAGCTGAGGAGGCCCCCTCATACACCTTTAAAGTGTTTGAGAGAACCTTAACATCCTCACCCCCTGTAATAAAAACTATCACGTCATCTGCATACGCAGACAGTGCTATCGTGGGACCCTTCATTACACCTGGCACAGAGAAACCAGTAAGCTTCGCTCTTAAAAAACAAAGCATTGGTTCAATCGCCAGACTATATAACTGCCCTGAAATTGGGCATCCCTGCCTGATGCCCCTTTGGACAGGGATGGGGCAACTCAAACCACCTCCCACCTTCACCATACACGAGGCCCCAGCATACAGTAAATTCACCCAAGACAGAAAAACATCCCCAAACCCAAAGGCTTTCATTGTTTTAAACAAGTACTGGTGGTCCACACGATCAAAAGCTTCTCCTGATCCAACGAAAGTAAACCCACATTTACATCAGACAGTTTACAAATGTCAAGTTGTCAACAATAGAGCAGTCAGGTACACAGTAGGACTGGTCCTTGTGGACCAACAGCCCCAGATATTCTATCAACCTGTTTGAGAGACATTTAGAAACAATTTTGTATTCTGCGCACAGCAAAGCAACAGGTCTCCAATTTTTTATGAGAGTCAAATCCCCCTTTTTTGGCAACAGTGAAAGCACCGCACGTTGACAATATACAGGAAGAGAACCCTCATGAAAAGACTTCATAAAAATCCTCCCCAATAGACCCCCAAAAGTCCTTATAAAACCATCGATGCCAGGGGCTCGGCCTGATGAGAGCTGCATAACTGCTGTGGACAGCTCCTGCAGTGTAACGTCAGCGTCCAATGCGACCATCTGCTCAGGTCCCAATTGAGGAAGACCATGTAACAACTGTTCAGTACACAGAGAGTCACAATCCTCCGCCTTATAAAGGGACGAGTAGAAATCCATGGCATGTTGACGCATTTCAATATCATTCGTGGTCACCTTCCCATCAGGGAGACGAAGGCAGACCATCTGTTTACATTGAAACGTTGACTGTCCTAGGTTAAAAAAAAAAACACTAGGAGCATCCATATCCTTGAGGGAAGCGAAACGAGACCTAATCAAGGCACCCTTCACTCTTTCATGCAGAAACGACCTCAGTTCATGTCTCTTGTCCTGTAAATTCATGACTAGTCCAGGGTCGTTCTGAGTGAGCAGCTTCAATTCAATAGACTTGATGTTCTGTTCAAGGGCCTTGATAGTCTCTTTAACTTCAATTTGAGACAGAGCAGTATACTGTTGACAAAATACTGGTATTTGGGCCTTCCCAACCTCCCACCATTGTCTCAAGGACTCAAAATTCCCCTTTATAACCCTCCATTTTTCCCAAAACAACAAAAACCTGTCACAAAACATGACATCATGTAACAATTTAACATTAAAATACCAGTAAGGTGATGACCTTCGTGGACAAGTGAATATCAACAGAAACAATATGATGATCAGAAAATCCCACAGGAGTAATGGCACACTTTCCAACCCTACTACAGAATTGCTCAGATACATACAACCTAACTAACCTTGCTGCACTGACACGACCTTCATTAATTTTTAGCCATGTGTACTGCCTAACTGTTGCATTCCTTACTCTCCACACATCAGAAAACTCAAACTAATTTAATAAACCAGACAGGCAAGTGGCTGACTGCAGGTGAGGTTCTTCAGTGGTGCGATCAACAGTAAAACACACTGTACAGTTCCAGTCCCCCCCTAAAACCATACACCCCTCTTGGTCACACAGTTCCAGTCCCCCCCTAAAACCATACACCCCTCTTGGTCACACTGTTCCAGTCCCCCCCTAAAACCATACACCCCTCTTGGTCACACAGTTCCAGTCCCCCCCTAAAACCATACACCCCTCTTGGTCACACAGTTCCAGTCCCCCCCTAAAACCATACACCCCTCTTGATCACACAGTTCCAGTCCCCCCCTAAAACCATACACCCCTCTTGATCACACAGTTCCAGTCCCCCCCTAAAACCATACACTCCTCTTGGTCACACTGTCTTAAGGTTTCCTTTATTTGATCAAAAACATACGCTCTACAGTAGTGATCAGATACATACAACCTGTCTAACCTTCCAACCCTACTACAGTAGAGATCAGATACATATCACCTGTCTAACCTTCCAACCCTACTACAGTAGTGATCAGATACATACAACCTGTCTAACCTTCCAACCCTACTACAGTAGTGATCAGATACATACCACCTGTCTAACCTTCCAACCCTACAACAGTAGTGATCAGATACATACAACCTGTCTAACCTTCCAACCCTACAACAGTAGTGATCAGATACATACAACCTGTCTAACCTTCCAACCCTACTACAGTAGTGATCAGATACATACAACCTGTCTAACCTTCATTAACTACTACAGTAGAGATCAGATACATACAACCTGTCTAACCTTCCAACCCTACTACAGTAGAGATCAGATACATACAACCTGTCTAACCTTCCAACCCTACTACAGTAGAGATCAGATACATACAACCTGTCACACCTTCCAACCCTACTACAGTAGTGATCAGATACATACAACCTGTCATACCTTCCAACCCTACTACAGTAGTGATCAGATACATACAACCTGTCTAACCTTCCAACCCTACTACAGTAGTGATCAGATACATACAACCTGTCTCTTAACTACAGTAGTGATCAGATACATACAACCCTACTCCAACAGTAGTAGATCAGATACATACAACCTGTCACACCTTCCAACCCTACTACAGTAGTGATCAGATACATACAACCTGTCTAACCTTCCAACCCTACTACAGTAGAGATCAGATACATACAACCTGTCTAACCTTCCAACCCTACTACAGTAGAGATCAGATACATACAACCTGTCACACCTTCCAACCCTACTACAGTAGTGGTCAGATACATACAACCTGTCACACCTTCCAACCCTACTACAGTAGTGGTCAGATACATACAACCTGTCACACCTTCCAACCCTACTACAGTAGTGATCAGATACATACAACCTGTCTAACCTTCCAACCCTACTACAGTAGAGATCAGATACATACAACCTGTCTAACCTTCCAACCCTACTACAGTAGTGGTCAGATACATACAACCTGTCTAACCTTCCCACCCTACTACAGTAGAGATCAGATACATACAACCTGTCTAACCTCCCAACCCTACTACAGTAGTGATCAGATACATACCACCTGTCTAACCTTCCAACCCTACTACAGTAGAGATCAGATACATACAACCTGTCTAACCTTCCAACCCTACTACAGTAGAGATCAGATACATACAACCTGTCTAACCTTCCAACCCTACTACAGTAGAGATCAGATACATACAACCTGTCTAACCTTCCAACCCTACTACAGTAGAGATCAGATACATACCACCTGTCTAACCTCCCAACCCTACTACAGTAGTGATCAGATACATACCACCTGTCTAACCTTCCAACCCTACTACAGTAGTGATCAGATACATACAACCTGTCTAACCTTCCAACCCTACTACAGTAGTGATCAGATACATACAACCTGTCTAACCTTCCAACCCTACTACAGTAGAGATCAGATACATACAACCTGTCTAACCTTCCAACCCTACTACAGTAGTGATCAGATACATACAACCTGTCTAACCTTCCAACCCTACTACAGTAGTGATCAGATACATACAACCTGTCTAACCTTCCAACCCTACTACAGTAGTGATCAGATACATACCACCTGTCTAACCTCCCAACCCTACTACAGTAGAGATCAGATACATACAACCTGTCTAACCTTCCAACCCTACTACAGTAGTGATCAGATACATACAACCTGTCTAACCTTCCAACCCTACTACAGTAGTGATCAGATACATACAACCTGTCTAACCTTCCAACCCTACTACAGTAGTGATCAGATACATACAACCTGTCTAACCTTCCAACCCTACTACAGTAGTGATCAGATACATACAACCTGTCTAACCTTCATTAACTACTACAGTAGAGCTCAGATACATACAACCTGTCTAACCTTCCAACCCTACTACAGTATTGCTCAGATACATACAACCTGTCTAACCTTCCCACCCTACTACAGTAGTGATCAGATACATACCACCTGTCTAACCTCCCAACCCTACTACAGTAGTGATCAGATACATACAACCTGTCTAACCTTCATTAACTACTACAGTAGTGATCAGATACATACAACCTGTCTAACCTTCATTAACTACTACAGTAGTGATCAGATACATATCACCTGTCTAACCTTCATTAACTACTACAGTAGTGATCAGATACATACAACCTGTCTAACCTTCCAACCCTACTACAGTAGTGATCAGATACATACAACCTGTCTAACCTTCATTAACTACTACAGTAGAGCTCAGATACATACAATATGCTCTGTTCTCTCATTAGGAGCATAAACATAAAAAATAAAAAAAACATAACATCCACCTTGACCAATAAAACCCGTCCCTTGACAATCTCTGTTGAAGATACCACAGTCACCCCTAAGCCTGAGGAAAACAAGATTGCCACCCCAGCACTGAAATTAGTACCATGACTGAGTACATGCTGCCCCTCCCACCACATACTCCAGTCAACCTCAATAGCCTCATCACTATGTGTCTCCTGTAGAAAAACTACATTAAGCCTTTTCTGTTTTATTACTTCTAATACCCAAGCCCTCTTATTCCTGTCCCTTCCCCCATTAATATTGAGAGAACCTACCCTTAGTACTTCCATATAGAAAAGAGAAAAGAAAAGCAGAAGAAACCACAGAGAAACCAAGGAGAAAAGAGACAGCCTCTGAAGCATGATCATCATCATCATTCTTTTTTCTTCTCTTAACCTGAACACGTTTCCCACCACCTTTTGCTGCTGCAACAGCAGTAATACATTTCCTCAAGCGAAACCACTTCTTCTCACTCAATTGGTCTAACCCCACCGTCTTCTGTAACATCACAGCTGACCTCACAAACTTATCAACATCAAAATAATCTGCCAATTTGACAGATTTCCCAAAAGTCTGATGCAGAAACTCATTTACCTCCTCTAGATCATAAACTGAGTCCTCACCAGCAGCTGTCATATCTAAAGAGATATCCATATCCTTCTCTTGATCCTCCTCAGCTGAGACCACAGACAACTGACTCCCCTCTACCACATCCCTTTCAACACTCCCCACTTGCACCTCATCACTCGTACCAAGCATCCCCTCCACTACCTGGGAGACTAGCCCCACCTGAACATCACTACTCGTAGTGGGCATCTCCTCCACTACCTGGGAGCTTAGCTCCACATGAACCCCAGCACTCGTAGTGGGAATCTCCTCCACTACCTGGGAGCTTAGCTCCACATGAACATCACTACTCATAGTGGGCATCTTCTCCACTAACTGGGAGCCTAGCTCCAAATGAACCCCAGCACTCGTAGTGGGAATCTCCTCCACTACCTGGGAGCTCCACATGAAAACCCTCCTGTACCTCATTACTCGTAGTGGGAATCTCCTCCACTACCTGGGAGACTAGCCCCACCTGAACATCACTACTCATAGTGGGCATCTTCTCCACTAACTGGGAGCCTAGCTCCACATGAACCCCAGCACTCGTAGTGGGAATCTCCTCCACTACCTGGGAGACTAGCCCCACCTGAACATCACTACTCATAGTGGGCATCTTCTCCACTAACTGGGAGCCTAGCTCCACATGAACCCCAGCACTTGTAGTGGGAATCTCCTCCACTACCTGGGAGCTTAGCTCCACATGAAAACCCTCCTGTACCTCATTACTCGTAGTGGGAATCTCCTCCACTACCTGGGGGCCTAGCTCCACATGAACCCCCTCCAGTACCCCATTACTCGTAGTGGGCATCTCCTCCACTACCTGGGAGCCTAGCTCTATATGAACCCCAGCACTCGTAGTGGGCATCTCCTCCACTACCTAGGAGCTTAGCTCCACATGAAAACCCTCCTGTACTTCATTACTCGTAGTGGGAATCTCCTCCACTACCTGGGAGCTTAGCTCCACATGAAAACCCTCCTGTACTTCATTACTCGTAGTGGGCATCTCCTCCACTACCTGGGAGCCTAGCTCCACATGAAAACCCTCCTGTACCTCATTACTCGTAGTGGGCATCTCCTCCACTACCTGGGAGCCTAGCTCTACATGAACCCCAGCACTCGTAGTGGGCATCTCCTCCACTCCCTGGGAGCCTAGCTCCACATGAACCCCCTCCTTTACCCCAGCACTCCTACTGGGCACCTGCTCACCAGTCTGAGGAACTGGCTCTTCAGATACATCCTTACCTTCTACAACAATACTTTTCTGTAGCATAACATTTCCTTCTAATACAAGTTGCAACCCCGTGCCCGCAACCCCGTGTTCCTCAGCAACAGGTGTGTGTGGCTGCTCTACCGCTGTCGGCCCACCTCTCCCTACATCAGTGGGCCCAGGCGTTACGAGGCCCACCTCTCCCTACATCAGTGGGCCCAGGTGTTACGAGGACCACCTGCGCCCCTCCCTCGGCCTTCTCCCTTTTCGGGCAAGCATGTCGCTTATGACCAACATCTCCACACTAGCCATACTAGCATAAGCCATATACAATCTATTGTCATACTTGATTTTAAACGATAACTCTAAAGTCTGCTCCGGTGAGTCCAAAAACATAAACACCTGTCGCCGAAATGACATTACCTGTTTCAACGCCAGGTGTTTGCAACCCAACGGGACAACCTTAATTGAACTGGCGAACTTCCCAAAGCGCAATAACTCGCGCTCCAATAGCTCATTTGGAATAAACGGCGGTACATTTGAAATCGTTACACTTGTTGACGGGGAAAAAAGCGGCGTAACTTGAATAAACATTCCTTTAAGAAGTACACCATGCTCAACCATACGATCAACCAAACACTCTTCTTTAAGAAGTACACCATGCTCAACCATACGATCAACCAGACACTCTTCTTTACACCATGCTCAACCATCCGATCAACCAGACAAAACCACCACCGATTTTCTTTAAGAATACACCATGCTCAACATACGATCAACCAGACATTCTCATATCCCACCACCTTCTCTCCTACGGCGACCAGAAACTCCTCCACCGTGACAGCAGCTTCAGTAACACACATAAAAGCCGTGCCGAAGTGACAGGGACGGCATCCCCATTCGGGCTGCCATCCCCGCCAAAATCAGGGTAATTTCGATACGAAAAACAAAATACTTAATTCTACCACAACAAAAATAATAATGTTAATCATGCACAAAAAAAAAATGCCACCAAGAAATAGCAAACCGAAAGAAAGTTGTGAATATCTAACTCTCCACAACACACGCACTCCTTCACTCAAACAATTCCCAGCATGCACCAATCACTCCCAGCATGCAGAGAGAGAGAGAGAGAGAGAGATTAAAGACGACCAGAACCCACTGGATTCTCCAATTACATTGAATGACCTACAGGACAAAATACAAACCCTCCAACCCAGAAAGGCCTGTGGTGTTGATGGTATCCTCAATGAAATGATAAAATATACAGACCACATATTCCAACTGGCTATACTTAAACTCTTTAACATCATCCTCAGCTATGGCATCTTCCCCAATATTTGGAACCAAGGACTGATCACCCCAATCCACAAAACTGGAAACAAATAAACAAATAACTATAGGAGTCAACAGTAACATTTGCATTATCATTAACAGCAGACTCGTACATTTCCTCAGTGAACCAATATCTTGGGTAAATGTCAAATTGTCTATTTACCAAAATACCGTACGACAGACCACGTATTCACCCTGCACACCCTAATTGACAAACAAACAAACCAAAACAAAGGCAAAGTCTTCTCATGCTTTGTTGATTTTTTAAAAAAGCCTTCGACTCAATTTGGCATGAGGGTCTGCTATACAAACTGATGGAAAGTGGTGTTGGAGGGAAAAACATACAACATTATAAAATCAATGTACACAAACAACAAGTGTGATGTTAAAATTGCCAAAAAACACACACATTTCTTCCCACAAGGCCGTGGGGTGAGACAGGGATACAGCTTAAGCCCCACCCTCTTCAACATATATATCAATGAATTGGGGCAGGCACTAGAACAGTCTGCAGCACCCGGCCTCACCCTACTAGAATCCGAAGTAAAATGTCTACTGTTTGCTGATGATCTGGTGCTTCTGTCACCAACCAAGGAGGGCCTACAGCAGCACCTAGATCTTCTGCACAGATTCTGTCAGACCTGGGCCCTGACAGTAAATCTCACTAAGACCAAAATAATGGTGTAACAAAAAAGGTCCAGTCGCCAGGACCACAAATACAAATTCCATCTAGACACCGTTGCCCTAGAGCTCACAAAAAACTATACATACCTCGGCCTAAACATCAGCACAACAATAAAATACCCCTAAAATACTTGAATTCGTTATAGAACCATTGCCTTCTATGGTTGTGAGGTCTGGCGCCCGCTCACCAACCAAGAAGTCACAAAATGGGACAAACACCAAATTGAAGAACTGCATACAGAATAGAGGAAAAAACATCCTCATAAAACCCCAAATAATGCACACAGAGCAGAATTAGGACAATTCTCGCTCAAATCCAGAAAGTTTCATTCAACAACCACCTAAAAGGAAGCGATGCCTAAACTTTCCATCACAAAGCCATTACCCACAGAGAGATGAACCTGGAGAAGATTCTAATTCCCTAAGATTCTATTCCCTAAGATTCTATTCCCTAAGATTCTAATTCCCTAAGATTCTAATTCCCTAAAATTCTATTCCCTAAGATTCTAATTCCCTAAGATTCTATTCCTTAAGATTCTATTCCCTAAGATTCTATTCCCTAAACTAGCTGGCCCTGGGGCTCTGTTAACCTGTAAAAGATTCCATTCTGCCAGCTGGTACGGGAACTCTGTTCACAAACACAAACAGACCCCACAAAGCCTCACCGTTGTTCCTGTACGCAAGAATGCAAAGGTTAACTGAACTAAATGACTATGTAGCACTCACTTCTGTCATCGTGAACTGCTTTGAGAGACTAGTTAAGGACCATATCACCTCCACCCTACCTGTCACCCTACACCCACTACAAATTTGCATACTGCCCCAATAGATCCACAGACGACGCAATCGCCATCACACTGTACACTGCCCTAACCCACCTGGACAAGAGGAATACCTATGTAAGAATGCTGTTCATTGACTACAGCTCAGCAAGGAAGAGTGGAGTAGTGAGGTGGAATATGTACATCATACAGGTGTTGAAGGAAGAGTGGAGTAGTGAGGTGGAATATGTACATCATACAGGTGTTGAAGGAAGAGTGGAGTAGTGAGGTGGAATATGTACATCATACAGGTGTTGAAGGAGGAGTGGAGTAGTGAGGAGGAATATGTACATCATACAGGTGTTGAAGGAAGAGTGGAGTAGTGAGGTGGAATATGTACATCATACAGGTGTTGAAGGAAGAGTGGAGTAGTGAGGTGGAATATGTACATCATACAGGTGTTGAAGGAAGAGTGGAGTAGTGAGGTGGAATATGTAGGAAGGGAGATAAATATTACCAGACACTAGAAGGTAAAGAGAGATAAATATTACCAGACACTAGAAAGTTTAGAGAGATAAATATTACCAGACACTAGAAGGTAAAGAGAGATAAATATTACCAGACACTAGAAGGTAAAGAAAGATAAACATTACCAGACACTAGAAGGTAAAGAGAGATAAATATTACCAGACACTAGGGCTTTCTTCTTCTTCTCTGGACCAGACAAACTCCTCCTTTTACACTTCTTCCCCTTTACCCCATCACTCCACCACTCTGAGAGAGAGAGAGAGAGAGAGAGAGAGAGAGAGAGAGAGAGAGAGAGAGAGAGAGACAGAGAGAGAGAGAGAGAGAGAGGAGAGAGGAGGAGACAGAGAGAGACAGAGAGAGAGAGAGAGAGAGAGAGAGAGGAGAGAGGGAGAGAGGAGACAGAGAGAGAGAGAGAGAGAGAGAGAGAGAGAGAGAGAGAGAGAGGGAGAGAGAGAGAGAGAGAGAGAGAGAGAGAGAGAGAGAGGGAGAGGGAGAGAGGGAGACAGAGAGACAGAGAGAGAGAGAGAGAGAGAGAGAGAGAGAGACAGAGAGACAGAGAGAGAGAGAGAGAGAGAGAGAGAGAGAGACAGAGACAGAGAGAGAGAGGAGAGAGAGACAGAGAGACAGAGACAGAGAGAGAGAGAGAGAGAGAGAGAGAGAGAGAGAGAGAGAGAGAGAGGGAGAGAGAGACAGAGAGACAGAGAGAGAGAGGGAGAGAGAGACAGAGAGAGAGACAGAGAGAGAGAGAGAGAGAGAGAGAGAGAGAGAGAGAGAGAGAGAGAGAGAGAGAGAGAGAGAGAGAGAGATTAAAGACTACCAGAACCCACTAGCTTCTCCAATTACATTGAATGACCTACAGGACAAAATTACAGAAAGATAGAGAGAAAGAGAGAGAGAGAGAGTTTGAGAAATATATATTGAGAGAGAGAGAGAAAGATAGAGAGAGAGCGTTAGGGAGTCAGGGAGAGAGAGGGTTAGAGAAGGAGAGTGAGAGCGAGAGAGAGGAAGAGAGAGAGAGTTAGAGAAAGCGAGAGAGAGAGTTAGGGAGAGAGTTAGAGAAAGATAGAGAGAGCGAGAGCAAGAAAGAGAGAGAAAGCGAGAGAGAGAGA
>NC_088403.1:66222788-66245288 GCF_034236695.1 Oncorhynchus nerka
ATAACAAAGCCATCACCTACAGAGAGATGAACCTGGAGAAGAGTCCCCAAACCAAGCTGGTCATGGGGCTCTGTTCACAAACAGACTCACAGAGCCCCAGGACAGCAACACAATTAGACCCAAACAAATCATGAGAAAACAAAAAGATAATTACTTGACACATTAGAAAGAATTAACAAAAAAACAGAGCAAACTAGAATGCTGTTTGTCCCTAAACAGAGAGTACACAGTGGCAGAATACCTGACCACAGTGACTGACCCAAACGTAAGGAAAGCTTTGACTATGTACAGACTCAGTGAGCATAGCCTTGCTATTGAGAAAGGCCGCCGTAGGCAGACATGGCTCTCAAGAGAAGACAGGCTATGTGCTCACTGCCGACAAAATGAGGTGGAAACTGAGCTGCACTTCCTAACCTCCTGCCAAGTGACCATATAATGACAATATATATATAATGACTATATAGAGACACTAACTATTTGCACATCGTTACAACACTGTATATAGACATAATATGACATTTGTAATGTATTTATTCGTTTGGAACTTCTGTATGTGTAATGTTTACTGTTCATTTTTATTGTTTATTTCACTTTATATATTCACTTTATATATTATCTACCTCTCTTGCTTTGGCAATGTTAACACATGTTTCCCATGCCAATAAAGTCCTCGAATTGAATTGAATTGAGAGAGCAAGACAGAGAGAGAGAGAGAGAGAGACTGTTAGTTAGTTAGTTTGTGCATTCAAGAAAGAGTGAAAAAAAATTAAAACTGGCTTCTTTCATCATTCAACTTACCTGAACTCTCCTCCTCGCTCTCGTCCAAGTCGCTCTCCCTCTCCCCCGTGCTCTCATCCATGGTCTCTTCCTCCCCCTCTCCTCCCTCTCTCTCCCTCTTTTCCCCCATCTCTCCATTGGCTTCTGGTAGTTCACTGTCTCCCTCCACCTCCATCTCTTCCTCTGGTTCATTGACTGAGGGCTGGGCTGGCATCACTGAGAGAGAGAGAGAGAGAGAGAGAGAGAGAGAGAGAGAGAGAGAGAGAGAGAGAGAGAGAGAGACAGAGAGACAGAGACAGAGAGAGAGAGAGAGAGAGAGAGAGAGAGAGAGAGAGACAGAGACAGAGAGAGACAGAGAGTTTACCTGACCACTGTGACTGACCCAAACATAAGGAAAGCTTTGACTATGTACAGACTCAGTGAGCATAGCCTTGCTATTGAGAAAGGCCGCCGTATTCAGACATGGCTCTCAAGAGAAGACAGGCTATGTGCACACTGCCCACAAATTGAGCTGGAAACTGAGCTGCACTTCCTAACCTCCTGCCAAATGTATGACCATATTAGAGACACATATTTCTCTCAAGTTACACAGATCCACAAAGAATTAGAAAACAAACCCAATATTGATAAACTCCCATATCTACTGGGTGAAATACCACAGTGTGCCATCACAGCAGCAAGATGTGTGACCTGTTGCCACGAGAAAAGGGCAACCAGTGAAGAACAAACACCATTGTAAATACAACCCATATTTATGTTGATTTATTTTCCATTTTGTACTTTAACTATTTGTACATCATTACAACACTGTATATATACATAATATGACATTTGAAATGTCTTTATTCTTTTGTAACTTTTGTGAGAGTAATGTTTACTGTTCATTTTTATTGTTTATTTCACTTTTGTTTATTATCTATTTCACTTGCTTTGGTAATGCTAACACATGTTTCCTATGCCAAGAGAGAGAGAGAGAGAGAGTGAGGGGGAGAGAGAGAAAGAGTGATAGAGAAGAGAGAGAGACAGACAGAGAGAGTGAGGGGGAGAGAGAGAGAAAGAAACAGAGAGAAAGAGAGAAAGGAGAGAAAGAGAGAGACAGAGAAACAAAATAATAACTAATTATGGGGGTATTGTGATGTCATTATGGGGTATTGTGATCTCATTATGGGGGTATTGTGATGTCATTATGGGGTATTGTGATGTCATTATGGGGGTATTGTGATGTCATTATGGGGTATTGTGATGTCATTATGGGGGTATTGTGATGTCATTATGGGGGGGTCATTGTGATGTCATTATGGGGTATTGATGATGTCATTATGGGGTATTGTGATGTCATTATGGGGTATTGTGATGTCATTATGGGGGTATTGTGATGTCATTATGGGGTATTGTGATGTCATTATGGGGTATTGTGATGTCATTATGGGGTATTGTGATGTCATTATGGGGTATTGTGATGTCATTATGGGGTATTGTGATGTCATTATGGGGTATTGTGATGTCATTATGGGGTATTGTGATGTCATTATGGGGGTATTGTGATGTCATTATGGGGTATTGTGATGTCATTATGGGGTATTGTGATGTCATTATGGGGGTATTGCGATGTCATTATGGGGTATTGTGATGTCATTATGGGGTATTGTGATGTCATTATGGGGTATTGTGATGTCATTATGGGGTATTGTGATGTCATTATGGGGTATTGTGATGTCATTATGGGGTATTGTGATGTCATTATGGGGTATTGTGATGTCATTATGGGGTATTGTGATGTCATTATGGGGTATTGTGATGTCATGTCATTATGGGGTATTGTGATGTCATTATGGGGGTATTGTGATGTCATTATGGGGTATTGTGATGTCATTATGGGGTATTGTGATGTCATTATGGGGTATTGTGATGTCATTATGGGGGTATTGTGATGTCATTATGGGGGTATTGTGATGTCATTATGGGGTATTGTGATGTCATTATGGGGGTATTGTGATGTCATTATGGGGTATTGTGATGTCATTATGGGGGTATTGTGATGTCATTATGGGGTATTGTGATGTCATTATGGGGTATTGTGATGTCATTATGGGGTATTGTGATGTCATTATGGGGGTATTGTGATGTCATTATGGGGTATTGTGATGTCATTATGGGGGTATTGTGATGTCATTGTTATTATTACTTTTTGTAGGTGTTGTTATCTCTGTCATTATCTGACAGTTTGTTAACCACTATAACATATTTATAGCCTAATTGATGTAGAAATATAGTAACTTAGTATTTAGCAGGGATTTTTTATAATATAACATAACTTATTCATCTAGGCCTATGCACAAATAATAATTACACCCTATAATAAAGAAATAATAATTACACCCTATATTTTAAAAAAAATACACCCTGTAATAAAGAATTCAGTGGACAACAAAATCACTCATAACAAAGATCAACGTCTTCTCGGCCTTTTTGCACAGAAATATAGAAATACAAAAACTGCAACAAGGCTCGACGTGGACCGGTGGTCAGTGAAACGACTACACTACACGGTGTGGTCCTTCCACCTCGAGATCTCCCGTACGGCTTCACCGATGTCGTCTAACCGGAGAACATACCGTAGGAAATGTTCCGTCCGGGGAGGCGGCGGCCTCTCCCGAACAGCCGAATACACAATCTTGAGTTTGAAATCATTTTAGTATCCTACGGACAACAGTCTGATACATGAATAAATCAATGATTCTCTTTTTTCACAGCAAATGTTGGCTATGCGATATATCTAACCCTGTCTGCGACAGAGACGGTAGTTGTTACATTGTCTAACGGAGTGTCATCAACACGCATATGAAGTGAAGTTAGGTTGTAGCCTAAAATGTTTCCGAGACATTCATAGCAATGGTACAATGTGCCATTCAAATAGGACCTGGCATTGACGGGGTTATAGTGGGTTGTTTCAGACGCTGACTTATAGGATATATTATAGGATGTATGATGAGAAGAGACGGAGGGATGACCGTCGGATGATCAACTAGACTTCAAACCCAATAATAAAGGATAGCAAAATGTGGGGAATGCAGTTTAAAAACTAGAATATCCTACTTACCGTTGATGGTTTTGTACGTGAGCTATACTCTAATACTGTAAAGGACACTTCTATTATCACAATATTCAAACTAGGCTACTTCCTTTTAGGTGTAGTACAGTTCTACTGACACTTTTGCCGGATTCTACAATTCTACAGTCAAGCCAATCAACGCAGAGTTTAAATACATGCCTAGCCAATAGAAACCGTCCTGTGAGATATTACTGTACTGACCTAACCAATCAGTGGCCAACAGCCCCTCGGTTCATAATACTGGTTTATTTGAGCAGTGGATATTCAACTACTGGGGGAGTTCTATTCATCTGAACCCCGGTGCACCGGTCTATGGCCTGTGACGTGACCAGGGAAACGCGGTGAGGGAGGAGCCCCGACTCAAATGGAACAGTAATCTGCGCCATTCGAGTCATGTTGTCAACAAGGCAGCATAGTGAATCGCCCGGAAACATACACCTCTTTTCCATCAAATAAATGTCCACATTTTTAAACCAGTTGTCATTGGGAAGGCATATAAAGCGTTTATATCAAAAGCAATCACTTTCGCATGTGATATAATCCTGCTAATTAGTCCACGTGCTTTAACCTAGTCTAGCTGTTACTTTAGTTTTGAGCTGAATTCACCGTGGGCTTTGAACGGAGGCACCTGATTCACGCAGCTCGATTCCAAAACGAGTGCAATCACTTTTCACCCATATAAACTCCTTTTACCGGGATAACCCAGGCCAGATAATATAATCCCCTAAACGTCACCTTAAACGTCAACTCATTTGCTTTCGAGGATTTGTGTATATTTATGCATATACATGATAACAAATAGGATGTGGTTATAAATATAGATGTGAAATTATTATTGTATTTTTTTTATCTGAAGATTTGACCTCGATGCGATCCAGAGAGCTGAGGGGGAGGATCCCGCTATTGGCTGATTCCATTCGATTCTTCTGTATTGACATTTGCAGCGGAATTTGTCATAGGAAAAACCAAGCTATTTTGGGATACACAGTCTTGTACAACTAACTTTGTGGGGACACACAATTCAGTCCCATTAAAAATCCTATTTTCCTAAACCCTAACCTCCTAAACCTTACCCTAAAACAAACCCTAGCTCCTAACCCTAATCCTAACCATAACACTGTTTCTAACCTTAACCCTAAAGCCCCTAGAAAAAAAAAATAGCATTTGACCTTGAGGGGACAAACAAAATGTCCACAGTTGGTCCAATTTATTTATTTTTTTCCTATGGGGAAAATGAATGGCGTTTTTTGTGTGTGTGTGGTTTTTGGACAAACGTCGAAAATAAGGTCTGTGGTAAACAGGTTGAGGAGATCTGATAGATTTTGTCAGCTAAAGTCACTTTTTATCCATTTTGAAGAATTTATGTAATAAAAAATAAAAAAGCACAAAGGCGTCATAATTCATAAAGTTCATGTTAACTGACTGCTATTATTTTATAGAACAGAACGTATATAATAATAGCAGTCTCCTTATCCTGTGTTAACCTCAGACTTTATTTTCAGTGTTTGTTCCGAAACCGTGTTCTTTACCCATATGGATGACGAAACGAACCAGGGGCAACTCATTTTCCGGGTTTTAGGACTTCACAGATAGAACAATGAGCCAGATATTTCACCAGATGTATAAACGTGAAGCATCCGGTTGGCGTTTCCACTCACTATCAAATATGGTGATGAGAGGAAGCCCAGTGGCCGACACTGGGAGAAGATGGATGGATGGATTTTGATGAAGTTCTGATAATTTTCTCATTGATAAAACATTTGATGTCCATACAGTTTACAAAACTAGAATCTTTAATAAACATAGTGGACTGCGTTTTGTAGACTGTATCACCAACGTTGTTTTTTTAAATGTGTTGTTTAGAAGGAGTGTAAATGCGAAATTAGTTCTTGCGCATTCGCACTTTACATAGCAGGAGTTCACTAACGGAAATATACAAATAACCTCTAGGCTCCGCCCACCTCGTTCTGCCCACTGATTCATTTGCTGCCATTGGAAAAAGGCTCAAGTCTATCTTGGGTTAGTTAGTTATGAAGTCTTTGTTGGCGCGCTCTATTTACGATATAATTATACCACATATGTCCTGCAGGTGGCGACAAAAAACCATTTCCAAATGTCAGTGATACATGTTACGTTACCAATGACACACATACACATAATTGGTTGTTATACACACAAATCCACATCATTCTGAAGGACAAACACACACACACACACACACAATTCGTTTCAACATATTTTTTATCAAAGTTGCATAAAAGTGTAACAAAATTGGTAAATAAACAAGACCCTGTTGATATTGCTACATTTTTGTTTTTCAGTTTGTTCATCTTTTCCTCCAGAAACACATCACTTCTAAAACAGCATTTCTTTTAATCAATAAAATATTTTTTTTTTTTTTTTTTGTTGCAAGTTGTCATACAGTAAAATAAGTCCGACACACCCAACAAACAGTCTATCAGGGCTACGTCTCAAATAGCTTCTTTATTCCCCTACACACTGCACTACATTAGACCAGAGACTTATGGGTAAGTAAGTCGCCGTGTCAGAGTCAGAACATATGAGCCTGTTTCATGTCCTGTGAGGCAGATGTACAAGTACACCCTGGAAAGGACGGCAGTCTTATCACAGGGCTCTGGTCTAAAGTAGTGCACTATATAGGGAATAGGGTGCCATTTGTAGTGCTCTGGTCTAAAGTAGTGCACTATATAGGGAATAGGGTGCCATTTGGGACACACGCCAGGCTGAATAATAATAACAATAATAATAAACACAGTAAAAATTGACCTAGAATAGATATGTGCATCTAAAGAATGCAGAGTGTAGAGATGTAAATGACCTCTAGGTGACCTCTAGGTGACCTCTAGGTGACCTATTTTCTAAACAACAATAGGATCTCCTTTTTAAAAAGAGGAGAAACATCAACAACAACAAACACATTGTTCCATTAAAAATGAAAAAAAGTCTCGTTCTATTTGGTTTTGTAACATAAATAAAAGGCCTAAAAAAGGCAAAGTCGGCTTTTTATTCGATCTGGAGAAAAAAAAAAAAAACTTAAAACGCCGTGATAGAAATGTCAAGGTCGTTTCCGACTTGAGTCGACATATACAGGTTTTACCGGAGAATGAGGTCTCCACGGAAACGTCACCTTTCAGACACGCCGTAAAGCTGCGGATTGAATAGAGCCCTAATTCAAATCAAATAAAACATAAAAAAAAAGAGAGATGGAGGAAGGGAAGGTGTCATCGGTGTAGATGATGGTTGGAAGTAGAACGGAAGGAGAGAGAAGAAGGAAGGAGTGAGGGCCAAATAGAGAGATGTGTGTGTGTGTGTGAGGACAGATAGAGAGCTGATAAGCAACACTGAGGCCTTGTGAACCAGGAAGGGTAAGACCTCTGATTCTCTCTCTCCCTGTCGCTCTATTTATCTCTCGATGAGGTTTTTCATCCCCCCTTCCCATGTGTGTGTGTGTGTGTGTGTGTGTGTGTGTGTGTGTGTGTGTTGGAGAGAGAGCCACTATTAACATGTGAGCATGAAGGAGCAGCAGCTGTGGTCTGTGACTGTGTTACTGCTGTTTCCTGTGTGTGTGTGTGTGTGTGTGTGTGTGTGTGTGTGTGCGTGCGTGCGTGCGTGCGTGCGTGCGTGCGTGCGTGTGTGTGTGTGTGCTGCTATTTGGATAAAAGCATCCAGACAGCCATAATTTTCCACTACAGTGCCCCCCCCACCCCCTCCCTTTGCTTGCCTTCACTCCCTCCTCCCATCTCACCCCTCATTGGTTTACTGCTCTACTGAAAACTCTCCATGAGTCCTCACTGAAAATAGCCCTTAGACTGCACACTATGTGAGAGAAAAGAAACTGTTTTAGAGAAGAAGAAGACAGAGAAATATAGAGCTAGAAAGAAACAAGGCCACTTTGTTCAAGTCCCCGGTGTGTGTGTGTGTGTGTGTGTGTGTGTGTGTGTGTGTGTGTTCCAGACCACACACACGTTAAACACACACGGAGCTGCGTATAGGGCAGCAGGTATCCTAGTGGTTAAGAGCATTGGACCAATAACAGAAAGGTTGTTGGTTTGTATCCCCGATCCGACTAGGTGAAAAAAATCTGCCGATGTGCCCTTGAGCAAGGCACTTAACCCTAATCGCTCCTATAAGTCTCTCTGGATAAGAGCATCGGCTAAATGACTGACATTTAAATGTATACACTGTATTATACGCAGGAGTCAGTCCTAAAACTTGAAAGGTTACGTCCCAAAATGGCTCCCTATCACCTAGTCCACAACCAGAGCCAAAATGGCTCACTATCACCTAGTCCACAACCAGAGCCAAAATGGCTCCCTATCACCTAGTCCACAACCAGAGCCAAAATGGCTCCCTATCGCCTAGTCCACAACCAGAGCCAAAATGGCTCCCTATCGCCTAGTCCACAACCAGAGCCAAAATGGCTCCCAATCACCTAGTCCACAACCAGAGCCAAAATGGCTCCCTATCACCTAGTCCACAACCAGAGCCCTGGTTATAAGTAGTGGACTATAAAAGATAAGTTACCATTTGGGACTAAAACTCACCACTACTAAACGTACAGCCACGTTATAGTATGCTGTGTTCACTGGCATCACATTAACATGAGAAACAGATCCATTGATAATTTAAAAACAATACAAGCCCCTTTAAAAAAACGAAAAATAAGAATCAACTAAATAAAACATTAAAATAAAACCACAGGATAGGACATCATGAGCCCTGCTTAGATCTGATTGGCTGCTTCAATCTTCTTTCCTCCTCTTCCATCCTCTCTTCTCTTTATCTTCGTCCCTCTACTCCACTCTCTTCTCCTCCTCCTCCTCCCGCCATCTCTGAGGAGGCAAAGCTCCTATTTCTTCAGTTGGGTGAGGTTGAGGTTGAGGGATGGCCATTTGGGCTGAGGGAGGAGAAAGGGGTGAGGTTATTTCTTCTGGGGGGTGGTGAGTTTCTGCATGCCACGAATCTTATCCAGCAGATCAGACACAAAGTCCTACAGGGAGGGAAGAGGGACAAAACACACCGTTAGTAACAACCACCTACAGGGAGAGAAGAGGGACAAAACACACCGTTAGTAACAACATCCTACAGCGAGGGAAGAGGGACAAAACACACCGTTAGTAACAACCACCTACAGGGAGAGAAGAGGGACAAAACACACCGTTAGAAACAACTGTCTGTTCCTGGAGAGATACCTTCCTGTAGGTTTTAACTCCAACCCTGTTCCTGGAGAGATACCTTCCTGTAGGTTTTAACTCCAACCCTGTTCCTGGAGAGATACCTTCCTGTAGGTTTTAACTCCAACCCTGTTCCTGGAGAGATACCTTCCTGTAGGTTTTAACTCCAACCCTGTTCCTGGAGAGATACCTTCCTGTAGGTTTTAACTCCAACCCTGTTCCTGGAGAGAGAGACCCTTCTGTAGGTTTTAACTCCAACCCTGTTCCTGGAGAGAGAGACCCTCCTGTTGGTTTTAACTCCAACCCTGTTCCTGGAGAGAGACCCTCCTGTAGGTTTTAATTCCAACCCTGTTCCCAACCTCCTGTTCCTGGAGAGATACCTTCCTGTAGGTTTTAACTCCAACCCTGTTCCTGGAGAGACCCTCCTGTAGGTTTTAACTCCAACCCTGTTCCTGGAGAGAGACCCTCCTGTAGGTTTTAACTCCAACCCTGTTCCTGGAGAGATACCTTCCTGTAGGTTTTAACTCCAACCCTGTTCCTGGAGAGATACCTTCCTGTAGGTTTTAACTCCATCCACAGCTGTAACTAACTTGATTAATTTTATAAACCAGGTAAATATTAGAATCAGCTCAAGGACAAGTGTCTAGGGGATAGGTGCTAGGGGTTGTGTGTGGCCCTGGCTAAGGAAGGGAGAATGTTTTGTTGATTAGGATCCCCATTAGCTAGGGAGCAGCTACTCTTCCTGGGGTTCAAAACCCTAAAATACATGACCCCCCCAATTCAACAGCAGCATGAGGAATATATTATTGCAGAAAGGCCTGACGTACCTCAGTAGGTTTATAACACTCTATCAGGAGATCTTTAACTCTGGCTCCTCGGTCATCATCACTAGGCATGTCCAGCAGCTCATCCACATCTATCTCCAACTCTGGTATAGCCTCTTCCTGAAATAGAGGAGAGACGAGGAGAGAGGGATGAGAAACCAGTGAAATGGAAGTAGATCTGCGAGTCGACAAGAGGATTCAGGAGGTGCATAAGATGGTACCCCCCCCCCGTTGTACTTACAACAAATGCCTTGTTGGCTAAGTAGGTCGTTGTATTGTACATTGGTCTGCATTACTCTTAGGTCGTGATGTCAATCGCAGAGTAGACATGATCCCAATTCTGTTTCCAAGACGGCAGCGTTTTAGAAAAAGCCACACAAAAAAGGTTGATTTGTGCTGATTTATTGTCACATTGAACCACATTGAACTATATTGAGCCACATTGAACCATATTGCACCATATTGAGCCATATTGAACCATATTGCACCATATTGAGCCATATTGAACCATATTGAGCCATATTGAACCATATTGCACCATATTGAGACATATTGAGCCATATTGAACCACATTGAACCATATTGAGCCATATTGAACCACATTGAACAACATTGCGCCATATTGAGCCACATTGAACCAGATTGAACCACATTGAACCACATTGAACCAGATTGAACCATATTGAGCCATATTGAACCATATTGAGCCATATTGCACCATATTGAGCCATATTGAGCCATTATGAACCCTATTGAGCCATATTGAGCCATTATGAACCCTATTGAGCCATATTGAGCCATTATGAACCCTATTGAGCCATATTGAGCCATTATGAACCCTATTGAGCGCCATAGTTTAATAACTTTTAAAAACAAATATTTGAATTCCTCCATCTTTATGCACCGTAGCCATTCTTCAATGTTATTTCAGCCATCCTATATCAGCAACAACCAACAAAATGTTTCTTTTAAGTACCAGACTTTTTACACACAATGTTGCTGTTTAAAGTGACTACTAAGTTAATTATTATAATAATAAATTAAACATTAAGTTAAGAAAGCCCACAGTTGTTTTCCTAGAACGACATCAGAGGTAATGTGATATTAAAAAAAGAGGCCCTGTCCAGAACAAGCTGTAGGGACCAGGCTGTCATTTGAGACACTTACCAACACATTCTTAGTGTCTAGCCGTCATTGGGTTGGCCCCTAGGCTAACTTTAAATAGCCCATTAAGTAGTGTAGTTGTCATTGGGTTGGCCCCTAGGCTAACTTTAAATAGCCCATTAAGTAGTGTAGTTGTCATTGGGATGGCCCCTAGGCTAACTTTAAATAGCCCATTAAGTAGTGTAGTTGTCATTGGGATGGCCCCTAGGCTAAGTCGGTTAGTACATCTACTTTGTGCATGACACACGTAATTTTTCCAACAATTGTTTACAGACAGATTATTTCACTTATAATTCACTGTATCACAATTCCAGTAGGTCAGAAGTTTACATACACTAAGTTGACTGTGCCTTTAAACAGCTTGGAAAATTCCAGAAAATGATGTCATGGCTTTAGAAGCTTCTGATAGGCTAATTGACATCATTTGAGTCAATTGGAGGTGTACCTGTGGACGTATTTCAAGGCCTACCTTCAAACTCAGTGTCTCGTTGCTTGACATCATGGGGAAATCTAAAGAAATCAGCCAAGACCTCAGAAAATAAATTGTAGGCCTCCACAAGTCTGGTTCATCCTTGGGGGCAATTTCCAAATGCCTGAAGGTACCATGTTCATCTGTACAAACAATAGTACGCAAGTATAAACACCATGGGACCACGCAGCCGTCATACCGCTCAGGAAGGAGACGTGTTCTGTCTCCTAGCGATGACCGTACTTTGGTGCGAAAAGTGCAAATCATTCCCAGAACAACAGCAAAGGACCTTGTGAAGATGCTGGAGGAAACCAGTACAAAAGTATCTATATCCACAGTAAAACGAGTCCTATATCGACATAACCTGAAAGGCCGCTCAGCGAGGAAGAAGCCACTGCTCCAAAACTGGCATAAAAAAGCCAGACTACAGTTTGCAACTACACATGGGGACAAAGATCGGACTTTTTGGAGAAATGTCCTCTGGTCTGATGAAACAAAAATAGAACTGTTTGGCCATAATGACCATTGTTATGGTTGGAGGAAAAAGGAGGAGGCTTGCAAGCCGAAGAACACCATCCCTGTGGAGCACGGGGGTGGCAGCATCATGTTGTGGGGGTGCTTTGCTGCAGGAGGGACTGGTGCACTTCAATAAATAGATGGCTTCATGAAGGAATGGGTCTTCCAAATGGGCAACGACCCCAAACATACTTCCAAAGTTGTGGCAAAATGGCTTAAGGACAACAAAGTCAAGGTATTGGAGTGGCCAGCACAAAGCCCTGACCTCAATCCCATAGAAAATGTGTGGGCAAAACTGAAAAAGTGTGTGCGAGCAAGGAGGCCTACAAACCTGACTCAGTTACACCAGCTCTGTTAGGAGGAATGGGCCAAAATTCACCCAACTTATTGTGGGAAGTTTGTGGAAGGCTACCTGAAATGTTTGACACAAGTTAAACAATTTAAAGGCAATGCTATGAAATATTAATTGAGTGTATGTAAACTTCTGACCCACTGAAAAATGTGATGAAATAAATAAAAGCTGAAATAAATCATTCTCTCTACTATTATTCTGACATGTCACATTCTTAAAATAAAGTGGCGATCCTAACCGACCTAAAACAGGGAATTTTTACTTGGATTAAATGTCAAGAATTGTGAAAAACTGAGTTTAAATGTATCCCTGTGATAAAAAATAATAATATGAATGATAATAATGATAATATTATATATATATATATTACATTTATTATCATTATTATCATTCATATTATAATCATTATTATCATTCATATTATCATTCATATTATCATTATTATCATTCATATTATAATCATTATGATCATTATTATCATAATAACGATGATAGAATTAATGATAATGCTAATAATATTAATAACAATAATATGAACGATAATGATAATAATAATAATAATAATAATATTAATGATAATAATGGTAATAATAATAATAATGTTAATAATAATATTAATGATAATAATGGTAATAATAATAATAATGTTAATAATAATATTAATGATAATAATGGTAATAATAATAATAATGTTAATAATAATATTAATGATAATAATGGTAATAATAATAATAATGTTAATAATAATATTCATGATAATGATGGTAATAATAATAATAATGTTAATAATAATATTAATGATAATGATGGTAATAATAATAATAATGTTAATAATAATATTAATGATAATGATGGTAATAATAATAATAATGTTAATAATAATATTAATGATAATAATGGTAATAATAATAATAATGTTAATAATAATATTAATGATAATGATGGTAATAATAATAATAATGTTAATCATAATATTAATGATAATGATGGTAATAATAATAATAATGTTAATAATAATATTAATGATAATGATGACAACTTTATTGCAAAATACACAGTTCAATTTACTAAAACAACTGAAAACAACTATTAGGAAATCTGACAAGAGATCTCAGTCTTGAGCTCTCCTCCCGTGATGTCATCAGTGCTGCTTGACAACCCTTTGGTTGCTAAAGGTTTCACTCTGAATATTCCGTGAGTTCTAAGTATGCAAGTCATTCTAAGGTAGTGTACGCCCTCTACTGGGGCAAAACAATGACTTACTTTCCACAGTAAGTAATAGTTGTAACCCGACGAGTTCATTTTAAAAGTACCGTTCCCTAACACGGGTGACAGCTGACGCATCTCCTCTCCTTCAGTGTCCAACTACATGTACCTGCGTTGACAGACATGTCATGTTATATGCTGAACGACTCCAGGTAATATCAGTAGCCTCGTCAAACTGAGCACTGAGCTCAGATTCGCATGCTGACCAATGAGAAGTAGACGACTTGTTCCTGATCTCCTTCAGCATTCAAAATACTAAAATGGCAACGCGTGATATTAGGCTTTATTAGTTGAGTGACAACCGATGTGATTTGCTAGGTAATTATTATCTATGGGATGTTGAACATGGTGTTTTACCAGAATAAAAGTAAGCTAGTGGCTAAACCTGCTGAACAGGTTTACTATAGATTATTATAGATTATTATAGATTATTATAGATTACTATAGATTATTATAGATTACTATAGATTACTATAGATTATTATTATAGATTATTATAGATTACTATAGATTATTATAGATTACTATAGATTATTATAGATTACTATAGATTATTATAGATTATTATAGATTACTATAGATTATTATAGATTACAATAGATTACTATAGATTATTATAGATTACTATAGATTATTATAGATTACTATAGATTACTATAGATTACTATAGATTATTATAGATTACTATAGAATAGATTATTATAGATTACTATAGATTACTATAGATTACTATAGATTACTATAGATTACTATAGATTACTATAGATTATTATAGATTACTATAGATTACTATAGATTATTATAGATTACTATAGATTATTATAGATTACTATAGATTATTATAGATTAGATTATTATAGATTATTATTATAGATTACTATAGATTATTATAGATTATTATAGATTACTATAGATTACTATAGATTACTATAGATTATTATAGATTACTATAGATTATTATAGATTACTATAGATTACTATAGATTACTATAGATTATTATAGATTACTATAGATTATTATAGATTATTATAGATTATTATAGATTACTATAGATTATTATAGATTATTATAGATTACTATAGATTACTATAGATTATTATAGATTACTATAGATTACTATAGATTACAATAGATTACTATAGATTATTATAGATTACTATAGATTATTATAGATTACTATAGATTACTATAGATTATTATAGATTACTATAGATTACTATAGATTACTATAGATTATTATAGATTACTATAGATTACTATAGATTACTATAGATTACAATAGATTACTATAGAATAGATTATTATAGATTACTATAGAATAGATTATTATAGATTACTATAGATTACTATAGATTACTATAGATTACTATAGATTACTATAGATTATTATAGATTACTATAGAATAGATTATTATAGATTACTATAGATTACTATAGATTATTATAGATTACTATAGATTACTATAGATTATTATAGATTACTATAGAATAGATTACTATAGATTATTATAGATTACTATAGAATATTATAGATTACTATAGAATAGATTATTATAGATTACTATAGATTATTATAGATTATTATAGATTACAATAGATTACTATAGATTACAATAGATTACTATAGATTACAATAGATTATTATAGATTACTATAGATTATTATAGATTATTATAGATTACTATAGATTATTATAGATTATTATTATTATTACTATAGATTACTATAGATTACTATAGATTATTATAGATTATTATTATTATAGATTACTATAGATTACTATAGATTACTATAGATTATTATAGATTACTATAGATTATTATAGATTACTATAGATTATTATAGATTATTATAGATTATTATAGATTACTATAGATTATTATAGATTATTATAGATTATTATAGATTACTATAGATTACTATAGATTATTATAGATTATTATAGATTATTATAGATTATTATAGATTACTATAGATTACTATAGATTATTATAGATTATTAGAGATTATTAGAGATTACTATAGATTACTATAGATTACTATAGATTATTATAGATTATTATAGATTTCATTTAGATTGTTCACCATCGGCAGTCGTTTTGGTAGTTTTGCTTTAAACAAATCAGTGTTTATGGTTATATTTTTTAGATATACAGGGTCAAATGAATAGTTTCATAATTGAGGAGTCGTTTTGGTAGTTTTGCTTTAAACAAATCAGTGTTTATGGTTATATTTTTTGCAGGTCAAAGGCGCACTGCGTGGCCAAAGAAGTTCTCTCCGTAGCTAATTTGTAAACGATAAATATTCATACATAACTAGTTCAAACACTTATTAATCTGAAAAAAATGAGTTAGTGGGTAATGGTGACTTCAGAACCAGTGTGGAAGGACAAAAAACAACATTGTCCCCCTTAATCTGATAGATCCATGGTAGATGTCTAGTCTCCCTTATGACTCTAATCTGATTGGTGGTGGGGTGGTAGATGTCTCCCTTATGACTCTAATCTGATTGGTGGTGGGGTGGTAGATGTCTCCCGTATGGCTCTAATCTGATTGGTGGTGGGGTGGTAGATGTCTCTTCTCCATAATGGCTCTAATCTGATTGGTGGTGGGGTGGTAGATGTCTCCCGTATGGCTCTAATCTGATTGGTGGTGGGGTGGTAGATGTCTCTTCTCCATTATGACTCTAATCTGATTGGTGGTGGGGTGGTAGATGTCTCCCGTATGGCTCTAATCTGATTGGTGGTGGGGTGGTAGATGTCTGATTGGTGGTGGGGTGGTAGATGTCTAGTCTCTATTATGACTCTAATCTGATTGGTGGTGGGGTGGTAGATGTCTCCCGTATGGCTCTAATCTGATTGGTGGTGGGGTGGTAGATGTCTCTTCTCCATTATGACTCTAATCTGATTGGTGGTGGGGTGGTAGATGTCTCTTCTCCATTATGACTCTAATCTGATTGGTGGTTGGGTGGTAGATGTCTCCCCAATGGCTCTAATCTGATTGGTGGTGGGGTGGTAGATGTCTCCCGTATGGCTCTAATCTGATTGGTGGTGGGGTGGTAGATGTCTCCCTTATCACTCTAATCTGATTGGTGGTGGGGTGGTAGATGTCTAGTCTCTATTATGACTCTAATCTGATTGGTGGTGGGGTGGTAGATGTCTCCCGTATGGCTCTAATCTGATTGGTGGTGGGGTGGTAGATGTCTCTTCTCCATTATGACTCTAATCTGATTGGTGGTTGGGTGGTAGATAGTCTCCCTTGTGGATCAGATCGGGTGCCTACACAGTACATACTAGGGCTGTGATGATACCAGAAACGCAATATTTTCCATGGCAAAAATTAAAACACAAAAAGCACACTAAGCTCTGTGGTGTTTAAAAACCTGCTGTATGTAAAATATTGTGTGCTATAGCTTATAAAACATATATATATAGATTAGAAAACATACAAAAATATATATTAGAAAATAAATATATATATAGATTAGAAAACAAAAATATATATTAGAAAATAAATATATATATAGATTAGAAAACAAAAATATATATTAGAAAATAAATATATATATAGATTAGAAAACAAAAATATATATTAGAAAATAAATATATATATAGATTAGAAAACAAAAATATATATTAGAAAATAAATATATATATAGATTAGAAAACATATGTGACTCTGGATGACAACATAATGTTTGTTTCTTTAGGAATGTTACAGTTTGTGGTAACCTCCCTGTCTGTGTGTGTACAGGCCTTACAGAATGTTTTCATAAAGAAGTTAAATCTGCATTGTGTTTTGCTTCCTTGCCATGATACTAACAAGTAACACAATACTGGAATCGTACAGACACCATAAAGATACAGGTACCAGCCCTAGTATAGACACCATAAAGATACAGACACCATAAAGATACAGGTATCAGCCCTAGTATAGACACCATAAAGATACAGGTACCAAGCCCTAGTATAGACACCATAAAGATACAGACACCATAAAGATACAGGTATCAGCCCTAGTATAGACACCATAAAGATACAGGTACCAGCCCTAGTATAGACACCATAAAGATACAGACACCATAAAGATACAGGTACCAGCCCTAGTATAGACACCATAAAGATACAGGTATCAGCCCTAGTATAGACACCATAAAGATACAGGTATCAGCCCTAGTATAGACACCATAAAGATACAGGTACCAGCCCTAGTATAGACACCATAAAGATACAGACACCATAAAGATACAGGTATCAGCCCTAGTATAGACACCATAAAGATACAGGTACCAGCCCTAGTATAGACACCATAAAGATACAGGTATCAGCCCTAGTATAGACACCATAAAGATACAGGTATCAGCCCTAGTATAGACACCATAAAGATACAGGTACCAACCCTAGTATAGACACCATAAAGATAGACACCATAAAGATACAGACACCATAAAGATACAGGTATCAGCCCTAGTATAGACACAATAAATATACAGGTACCAGCCCTAGTATAGACACCATAAAGATACAGACACCATAAAGATACAGGTATCAGCCCTAGTATAGACACCATAAAGATACAGGTATCAGCCCTAGTATAGACACCATAAAGATACAGGTACCAACCCTAGTATAGACACCATAAAGATAGACACCATAAAGATACAGATACCATAAATATACAGGTATCAGCCCTAGTATAGACACCATAAAGATACAGGTACCAGCCCTAGTATAGACACCATAAAGATACAGGACACCATAAAGATACAGGTATCAGCCCTAGTATAGACACCATAAAGATACAGGTATCAGCCCTAGTATAGACACCATACACATACAGGTATCAGCCCTAGTATAGACACCATAAAGATACAGGTATCAGCCCTAGTATAGACACCATAAAGATACAGGTACCAACCCTAGTATAGACACCATAAAGATACAGACACCATAAAGATACAGGTATCAGCCCTAGTATAGACACCATAAAAATACAGACACCATAAAGATACAGGTACCAGCCCTAGTATAGACACCATAAAGATACAGGTACCAGCCCTAGTATAGACACCATAAAGATACAGGTACCAGCCCTAGTATAGACACCATAAAGATACAGACACCATAAAGATACAGGTATCAGCCCTAGTATAGACACCATAAAGATACAGGTACCAGCCCTAGTATAGACACCATAAAGATACAGCTATCAGCCCTAGTATAGACACCATAAAGATACAGGTATCAGCCCTAGTATAGACACCATAAAGATACAGACACCATAAAGATACAGGTATCAGCCCTAGTATAGACACCATAAAGATACAGACACCATAAAGATACAGGTATCAGCCCTAGTATAGACACCATAAAGATACAGGTATCAGCCCTAGTATAGACACCATAAAGATACAGGTATCAGCCCTAGTATAGACACCATAAAGATACAGGTATCAGCCCTAGTATAGACACCATAAAGATACAGGTATCAGCCCTAGTATAGACACCATAAAGATACAGGCACCATAAAGTACAGACACCATAAAGATACAGGCATCAGCCCTAGTATAGACACCATAAAGATACAGGTATCAGCCTAGTATAGACACCATAAAGATACAGACACCATAAAGATACAGGTATCAGCCCTAGTATAGACACCATAAAGATACAGGTATCAGCCCTAGTATAGACACCATAAAGATACAGGTACCAGCCCTAGTATAGACACCATAAAGATACAGACACCATAAAGATACAGGTTTCAGCCCTAGTATAGACACCATAAAGATACAGGTATCAGCCCTAGTATAGACACCATAAAGATACAAGTACAGCCTAAAGATAGACACCATAAAGATACAAGTACCAGCCCTAGTATAGACACCATAAAGATACAAGTACCAGCCCTAGTATAGACACCATAAAGATACAGGTATCAGCCCTAGTATAGACACCATAAAGATACAAGTACCAGCCCTAGTATAGACACCATAAAGATACAAGTACCAGCCCTAGTATAGACACCATAAAGATAGACACCATAAAGATACAAGTACCAGCCCTAGTATAGACACCATAAAGATACAGGTATCAGCCCTAGTATAGACACCATAAAGATACAGGTATCAGCACCATAAAGTATAGACACCATAAAGATACAGGTACCAGCCCTAGTATAGACACCATAAAGATACAGGTATCAGCCTAAAGTATAGACACCATAAAGATACAGACACCATAAAGATACAGGTATCAGCCCTAGTATAGACACCATAAAGATACAACCCTAGTATAGACACCATAAAGATACAGACACCATAAAGATACAGGTACCATAAATATACAGTTTCAGCCTAGTATAGACACCATAAAGATACAGGTATCAGCCCTAGTATAGACACCATAAAATACAGACACCATAAAGATACAAGGTATCAGCCCTAGTATAGACACCATAAAGATACAGGTATCAGCCCTAGTATAGACACCATAAAGATACAGGTACCAGCCCTAGTATAGACACCATAAAGATACAGTACCTAAAGATACAGGTAGCCCTAGTATAGACACCATAAAGATACAAGGACCAGCCCTAGTATAGACACCATAAAGATACAGGTATCAGCCCTAGTATAGACACCATAAAGATACAGGTATCAGCCCTAGTATAGACACCATAAAGATACAAGTACCAGCCCTAGTATAGACACCATAAAGATACAGACACCATAAAGATAGACACCATAAAGATACAAGTACCAGCCCTAGTATAGACACCATACAGACACCATAAAGATACAGGTATCAGCCCTAGTATAGACACCATAAAGATACAGACACCATAAAGATGCAGGTACCAACCCTAGTATAGACACCATAAAGATACAGGTATCAGCCCTAGTATAGACACCATAAAGATACAGGTACCAGCCCTAGTATAGACACCATAAAGATACAGACACCATAAAGATACAGGTATCAGCCCTAGTATAGACACCATAAAGATACAGGTATCAGCCCTAGTATAGACACCATAAAGATACAGTATCAGCCCTAGTATAGACACCATAAAGATACAGGTATCAGCCCTAGTATAGACACCATAAAGATACAGGTATCAGCCCTAGTATAGACACCATAAAGATACAGGTATCAGCCCTAGTATAGACACCATAAAGATACAGGTATCAGCCCTAGTATAGACACCATAAAGATACAAGTACCAGCCCTAGTATAGACACCATAAAGATAGGCACCATAAAGATACAAGTACCAGCCCTAGTATAGACACCATAAAGATACAGACACCATAAAGATACAGGTACCAACCCTAGTATAGACACCATAAAGATACAGACACCATAAAGATACAGGTACCAACCCTAGTATAGACACCATAAAGATACAGACACCATAAAGATACAGGTATCAACCCTAGTATAGACACCATAAAGATACAAGTACCAGCCCTAGTATAGACACCATAAAGATAGACACCATAAAGATAAAAGTACCAGCCCTAGTATAGACACCATAAAGATACAGGTATCAGCCCTAGTATAGACACCATAAAGATACAGGTACCAGCCCTAGTATAGACACCATAAAGATACAGACACCATAAAGATACAGGTACCAGCCCTAGTATAGACACCATAAAGATACAGGTACCAGCCCTAGTATAGACACCATAAAGATACAGCTATCAGCCCTAGTATAGACACCATAAAGATACAGGTACCAGCCCTAGTATAGACACCATAAAGATACAGCTATCAGCCCTAGTATAGACACCATAAAGATACAGGTATCAGCCCTAGTATAGACACCATAAAGATACAGACACCATAAAGATACAGGTACCAGCCCTAGTATAGACACCATAAAGATACAGCTATCAGCCCTAGTATAGACACCATAAAGATACAGGTATCAGCCCTAGTATAGACACCATAAAGATACAGGTATCAGCCCTAGTATAGATACCATAAAGATACAGGTATCAGCCCTAGTATAGACACCATAAAGATACAGGCACCATAAAGATACAGGTACCAGCCCTAGTATAGACACTAGTATAGTATTAGTACATTGGCCAAAATAGCTAAAACTCAGTATTATTTGGTTTGGGAACATTGAGGTACAGTGATATTTAAAACTCCAATGTTTTTTTAAGCAGATTTAATTCAGGATTGAGACTAGATAGGAACAAGCAATACCTCTTGGAAAGTTATTCTGGCTTTGGCATTATGAAAAATAAAACTATCCCAGGGTTTTCAGAAGACTGAGCGGGTTTTCAGAAGACTGAGGCGGGTTTTCTGGAGACTGAGGCGGGTTTTCAGGAGACTGAGGCGGGTTTTCAGAAGACTGCTGCGGGTTTTCAGAAGACTGAGGCGGGTTTTCAGAAGACTGAGGCGGGTTTTCAGGAGACTGAGGCGGGTTTTCCTCTAACTTTTACCCGCTGCCTTGATATTTATTTTGTTACTGACAAGCTCCCTAGTTCCTGCAGATGACAAGCATACCCATAACATGATGCTACTACAACAATATTTGAAAATACAAAAAGGGATCAACAACACTCCTCTCTCTCTCTCCCATCATCCTCCCCCTCGATTAGGGCTGCCCAAGCCGGCTGTCACTGCACCTGTTTACTGATCACACACACACGCGCACACACACGCGCACACACACACGTGACATTCAAATTGAGTAAACACTTTAAGCTGGTGTGAGAAGGGGAACGGTGTGTGTGTGTCTCTGTGGGTGTGTTTGTGTGTCTATGTGTGTGTGTTTGTGTGTCTCTGTGGGTGTGTGGGTGTTTTG